>NW_027195112.1:145000-232500 GCF_038502225.1 Cherax quadricarinatus
AGCACCTCTCTGCCAGTGTGTCGGCACCTCCCTGTCAGTGTATGTTAGCACCTCCCTGCCAGTGTATGTTAGCACCTCTCTGCCAGTATGTCGGCACCTCCCTGCCAGTGTATGTTAGCACCTCCCTGCCAGTGTGTCGGCACCTAACTGCTAGTGTATGTTAGCACCTCCCTGCCAGTGCATGTTAGCACCTCCCCGTCAGTGTATGTTAGCACCTCCCTGTCAGTGTATGTTAGCACCTCCCTGCCAGTGTATGTTAGCACCTCCATGCCAGTGTATGTTAGCACCTCCATGCCAGTGTATGTTAGCACCTCCATGTCAGTGTATGTTAGCACCTCCCTGTCAGTGTATGTTAGCACCTCCCTGCCAGTGTATGTTAGCACCTCCCTGCCAGTGTATGTTAGCACCTCCCTGCCAGTGTATGTCGGCACCTCCCTGCCAGTGTATGTTAGCACCTCCCTGCCAGTGTATGTTAGCACCTCCCTGCCAGTGTATGTTAGCACCTCCCTGCCAGTGTATGTTAGCACCACTCTGCCAGTGTGTCAGCACCTCCCTGCCAGTATAAGTTAGCACCTCCCTGTCAGTGTATGTTAGCACCTCCCTGCCAGTGTATGTTAGCACCTCCCTGCCAGTGTATGTTAGCACCTCCCTGCCAGTGTATGTTAGCACCTCCCTGCCAGTGTATGTCGGCACCTCCCTGCCAGTGTATGTTAGCACCTCCCTGCCAGTGTATGTTAGCACCTCCCTGCCAGTGTATGTTAGCACCTCCCTGCCAGTGTATGTTAGCACCACTCTGCCAGTGTGTCAGCACCTGCCAGGTGCTGACTCTGGTGGCCTGGTGGTTAACGCTCTCGCTTCACACGGTGAGGGCCTGGGTTCGATTCCCAGCCAGAGTAGAAACATTGGACGTGTTTATTTCCACCTGTTGTCTATGTTCCCCATCAGTAAAATGGGTACCTGGGTGTTAGTCGACTGGTGTGGGTCGCATCCTGGGACACTGACCTAAGGAGGCCTGGTCACAGACCGGGCCGCGGGGGCGTTGACCCCCGGAACTCTCTCCAGATAAACTCTCCAGATAAACCTCCCTGCCAGTATAAGTTAGCACCTCCCTGTCAGTGTATGTTAGCACCTCCCTGCCAGTGTATGTTAGCACCTCCCTGTCAGTGTGTTAGCACCTCCCTGCCAGTGTATGTTAGCACCTCCCTGTCAGTGTATGTTAGCACCTCCCTACCAGTGTATGTTAGCACCTCCTTACCAGTGTATGTTAGCACCTCCCTGCCAGTGTATGTTAGCACCACTCTGCCAGTGTGTCAGCACCTCCCTGCCAGTATAAGTTAGCACCTCCCTGTCAGTATATGTTAGCACCTCTCTGCCAATGTGTCGGCACCTAACTGCTAGTGTATGTTAGCACCTCCCTGCCAGTGTATGTTAGCACCTCTCTGCCAGTGTGTCGGCACCTCCCTGCCAGTGTATGTTAGCACCTCCCTGCCAGTGTGTCGGCACCTCCCTGCCAGTGTGTGTTAGCACCTCACTGCCAGTGTATGTTAGCACATCCCTGCCAGTGTATGTTAGCACCTCCCTGCCAGTGTGTCAGCACCTCTCTGCCAGTTTAAATTAGCACCTCCCTGCCAGTGTATGTTAGCACCTCCCTACCAGCGTATGTTAGCACCTCCCTGTCAGTGTGTCAGCACCTCTCTGCCAGTTTAAGTTAGCACCTCCCTGCCAGTGTATGTTAGCACCTCCCTGCCAGTGTGTCAGCACCTCCCTGCCAGTGTAATTTAGCACCACCCAGGCAGTATGTCAGCACCTCTCTGTCAGCGTATGTTAGCACCTCCCTGTCAGTGTATGTTAGCACCTCCCTGTCAGTGTATGTCAGCACTTCCCTGCCAGTGTGTCAGCACCTCTCTACCAGTGCATGTTAGCACCTCCCTGCCAGTGTACCAGCACCTTCCTGCCAGTGTATGTCAGCACCTCCCTACCGGTGTATGTTAGCACCTCCCTGCCAGTGTGTCAGCACCTTCCTGCCAGTGTATGATACCACCTCCCTGCCAGTGCGTTAGCACCTTCCTGCCAATGTATGTTAGTACCTCCTTGCCAGTGTGTGTCAGTACCTCCCTGCCAGTGCGTCAACACCTCCCTGCCAGTGTATGTTAGCACCTTCCTGCCAGTGTGTCAGCACCTCCCTGCCAGTGTATGTTAGCACCTCCCTGCCAGTGTATGTTAGCACCTCCCTACCGGTGTATGTTAGCACCTCCCTGCCAGTGTATGTTAGCATCTCCCTGCCAGCGTACCAGCCCCTCCCTGCCAGTGTATGTTAGCACCTCCCTGCCAATGTGACAGTACCTCCCTGCCAATGTGTGTCAGTACCTCCCTGCCAGTGTGATAGCACCTCCCTGCCAATGTTTGTCAGTACCTCCTTGCCAGTGTGTGTTAGGACTTCCCTGCCAGTGTATGTTAGCACCTCCTTGCCACTGTGTTAGCACCTCCCTGCCAGCGTATCAGCACCTCCCTGTCAATGTGACAGTACCTCCCTGCCAATGTGTGTCAGTACCTCATTTCCAGTGTGACAGCACCTCCCTGCTAGTGTGTGTCAGCACCTCCCTGCCAGTGTGTGTCAGCACCTCCCTGACAGTGTGTCTCAGTACCTCCTTGCCAGTGTGTGTCAGCATCTCCCTGCCAGTGTGTCTCAGCACCTCCCTGTCAGTGTGTGTGTCAGTACCTCCCTGCCAGTGTCAGTACCTCCATGAAAGTGTGAGTCAGCACCTCCCTGCCAGTGTATCTCAGCACCTTCCTGCCAGTGTGTGTCAGTACCTCCATGCAAGTGTGTGTCAGCACCTCCCTGCCAGTGTATCTCAACACCTCCCTGCCAGTGTATCTCAACACCTCCCTGCCAGTGTGTGTCATTACCTTTCTGCCAATGTGTGTCAGTACCTCCCTGCCAGTGTATGTCAGCACCTCTCTGGCAGTATGTGTCAGCACCTCCCTGCCAGTGTATGTAAGCACCTCCCTGCCAGTGTGTGTTAGCACCTCCCTGCCAGCAGGGCCGGATTAAGAAGTCTCTGGGCCCTAGGCTATTCAGATTGGCGGGGCCCCTTTGAGTTACGGGAAAGCGAAGCGACCCCTTCCAGCTTGGGGGGAGGGGTCGGTGTGAGCCTGTTTAAGGTCTAATTAAATACATTCTGGCTATTTAGATTAAATTTAATAGGGAAAGTACATCAAGACAACCAAAACCATTTACCAACAGCCATTATAACTATCTTGTTAAATCATGCATTTTAAAGAGAATAAACTCAAGACAGCATAGTATTACTAGATTAGGCTATTAAAGTAGTGACATCATGTACCTATTATATTCAGCATAACCACTACAGCACTATTATTCCCTTTATAAATCACTGACCATTATTGTTATCATTGCATCATGCATAAGACTATCAAATCATATAAACTCAAGAAAGTAAAGAATTGTTTATATTCTCAGGCATTTCTTAAATAAACTTTTTTTTGGATTTCATATTGGCAAAATCATCAATTATATTCTGAAAATCAATATTTCTTGTTAGATCAGACTCAATGGTCAACAAGGCTAGGTTACACAATTTGTCTTGGCTCATTGTTGAACGGAGCTGGTTTTTCACTCTTTTCAAAACAGAAAATGAACGTTCTCCTTCACAGTTAGTAGCTGGAAGTGTTAGGTAAAGGCGATACACTATGTCAACATTAGGGAAGGTTTCTGAGATACCTGCATTTCTTAAATGTTTCAAAGCAGCTGAGGGCGCACATTTTTCAGGTGAAGCTTTAATCTGATTCATATACCCAGAAAAATGAACTATTTCTTCAACAAATGTGTCCTGAACATCTGCTGAAAGGTGTTGTTGCAACTTTAATGCAGCTTCTCTCAATTCTGAATCTGGCATAGTAGTAATTTTGAACAGAAATCCAAACTTGTCATTGAGATTCTGGTAGATTTTTTTCTTTTCACCAATTCTGTAATCAGTGAATCCAGAATGACGAAGTATGTAGCTGTCTTACATTTCTGCCTTGGTAGCAACACAATTTCATTGTCTGGCTCTTCAAAATTGCGTTTCCTCTTCCTTGACCGCTGATGATCAGCCCGGTAACTGTAGTCTTTCACCAGCAGTTTAGCTTTCTCTTCAAACATTTCAAAAGCTTCATCATTGCGAAGTGAGCTTACAAATTCCACTAAGCCTGCATAGAGGTTAGCACAAGTAGCCATTTCAGTTTCAATTTTCTGAAGTGTCTTGTTCGTGGCATTTAACCGTTCCAGTATACAGTCCCAAAGCACACAAAGTAAGGCCAATTCAAAATCTTCCAATTTTGATGCTAAGCTGGCTGCTTCGCTTCTTGTAGTTGCTGTCTGGTCTTCATCCTCTGCTATTTGGATCAAAGCAGAACGTATTTCAGCAAAGCTGTCTTTCAAAGCATGTGTTGCATCATGCTGCGCTGACCACCTTGTTGTTGATAATGATTTGATGACATCTCCATGAATGGTTGACTTGAGTATACTCCACCGATGCGTTGAAGCAGAGAAAAAATTAAAGAGTGCTTGTAAAAGTCCAAAAAATGAAACTGCAGCGACACAACACTCCGCAGCACATGACCCAACAAGATTAAGAGAATGTGCTGAGCAGGGCACATATTCAGCAAGTGGGTTGATTTGCTTGATACGGGCTTGCAATCCATTATATTTACCCGACATGTTACTTGCATTGTCGTAGCTCTGGCCACGGCAATCCATAATAGAGAGATCATGTTCAAGCAGAGTATCCAGTACTACATTCATCATTGTTTCTCCATCATGGCCTGAAAGAGGAATGAATTTTATAAAGCGCTCTACAGGCTTACCAGTGGAGTCGACAAAGCGAACAATGAATGTCAATTGATCTGTATGTGAAATATCTGGTGTTGAATCTACACTTATTGCAAAGTATTTTGCAGTTTTCACAGCTGCTATGATGTTATTGAGGACCTTCTTAGTCATCAGTTCAATAAATTTATTTCATATAGTAGATGACATGTAAGATACAGTGCCTCTTCCTGCATTCCCAAGGCGTGACACAAGATTTGCTAAGAATGGATTGAATTGTGCTAACAGTTCTATGATCCCTAGGAAATTGCCATTGTTTTCCGAACCAAAAACCTCATTTTCTCCACGGAAAGCAAGTCCTCTTAGAGCTAAGAATTTTACAACAGCAACAACTCTTTCTAGAACTTTTCTCCAATAAGTGCGCTCTTTTTCAGTTTGATTTTCCAAATGAGAATCCAATAAGCCTTTTTTCTGTGCACGAAATACACTGGCTAAAATGCAGCTCCTGTGAGTGGTGCTGTTTTCATGTTCCTCGAAACGCTTGGAATTTTTCCAGTCATTGAACCCCTATGTGAAGGTATTTTCTTTGGTAGAAAATAACTTGCATGCTGAACAGTACACTTTTCCTGAGCTTCCAGAGTATACCATCCATGATCTTTTAACAGTTTCTGAATTTGCAAGCTTCCTATAAAACACAGATGACTTTAAACAACGACGACTTCCATCATCATAAATCCTTGCTGATTTCCTAAAGTCAATGTTCAGAGTTTGACTGAAGTTTTCTGCAATGAAAGCATTACGTAGAGAATCTGGGATTACATTTGGCCATGAGGCAGGATCTTTTAAGACAAATCCTGTGGATGAAATGTCCGTTGAGACATTGAGAGGAGACACAAAAGAAGTAGATGCTGGCTGAGAAATAATGGAGGGAGGGCTTCCTGTATGATCTGACGTATCTGCAGATTCAACTGTACTGGTAACATCAGAAACTGTTTTCGTGAGCATGTCTGTGATCTTTCTGCAGCTTCCTACATCTTTCTTTTTCTGTTCTTCTTGAATTTTCTTCTTTCTTTTCTGTGACCCACTCGCATAAGAACGTCCAACATCACGTTCACGAGATGCCATAATGAGGATGTATCACTGTCTGTAATCATGCAAATACAAATTTTTCATTATTATTAATTTTTTAATTATTAAAAAAAATTTCTGTCAATTGGGGGGATATGGCCCTTGTAGCCCCCTTTCCTCTGGCTGCGCAATAAAAAATTTAAAACGTTACCAGAAAGGAGTCATATACAGAACTTTTACCATAGATTAGGTTAGTGATTTGGGCTACGAATATTTTACTAATTCATCCTCCTTGATCTCCAATTTACTTAAACAGAAATCATACCGAGTCCAAGAACAATGCACAATGGTATTTATATTACCATTTTCATAACTAAACTAATCATTATGTTTTGCATGATATATGGCCTACCACCATAGATAAGGACATGAGAATTAAAGAATGCAGGGACAATTTTCAGTTTCACCCAACCAACGATTTTCTGATGTGGCTTATGTGTTTCTGGGGAAATATGTAGTAAATTAATTGATGTTCTACATCACTTCCGTCGCAACTTGAAAACTAAGCATTTGCGACGGAAGTGATAAGAACATAAGAACATAAGAACGAAGGAACACTGCAGAAGGCCTACTGGCCCATGCGAGGCAGGTCCAAGTCCCTACCGGCTTAAGCCAATGCACCCAACCTAGTCAGGTCAGGTCACATTGACTTAAGGGAGGAACACGGCAACCGACCTGTTAGCACAAGCTATCAGGTCCAACTCACACCCACCCACATCTACTCATGTATTTATCCAACCTATTTTTAAAGCTACACAACGTTCTGGCCTCTATAACGGTACTTGGGAGTTTGTTCCACTCATCCACAACTCTATTACCAAACCAGTACTTTCCTATATCCCTCCTGAATCTGAATTTTTCCAACTTAAAACCATTGCTGCGAGTCCTGTCTAGGCTAGACATTTTCAGCACACTATTTACATCCCCTTTATTTATTCCTGTCTTCCACTTATAAACCTCAATCATATCCCCCCTAATTCTACGTCTTTCTAGAGAGTGCAGTTTCAGGGCCCTTAGTCTATCCTCATAGGGAAGGTTTCTGATACATGGGATCATCTTTGTCATCCTCCTTTGTACATTTTCCAGAGAATTTATATCCATTCTGTAATACGGTGACCAAAACTGTGCAGCATAATCTAAATGAGGCCTAACCAAGGATGTATAGAGTTGAAGAACAACCTGAGGACTCCTATTATTTATGCTTCTTGATATGAAGCCAAGGATTCTATTAGCTTTATTGCGAACACTTATGCACTGTTGTCTTGGTTTCAGATTACTGCTAACCAGAACTCCTAAATCTTTTTCGCAATCCGTAATATTAAGATCTACATTATTTAGTTTATATGTGGCATGGTTATTGTCCTGTCCAACATTTAGAACTTTGCATTTGTCTATATTAAACTGCATCTGCCACTTCTCCGACCACTGCATCAGTCTATTCAAATCCTCCTGGAGTGCTCGAATGTCCTCGTCAGAATGAATTCGACGGCCTATTTTGGTGTCATCGGCAAACTTGCCGATGTCGCTCTTTATGCCCTCATCTATGTCGTTTATGTAGATTGTGAACAGCAGGGGGCCCAACACTGACCCCTGTGGAACACCGCTCGTGACGCTTCCCCACTCTGATTTCTCCCCATTTATGCAAACTCTCTGCTGCCTATTTGTCAACCATGCCTCTATCCAGGAAAAAATTTCTCCTCCTATTCCATGTGCTTTAATTTTCCTCAATAGTCTCTGATGTGGGACCCTGTCAAAAGCCTTACTGAAGTCCATATACACAATATCATATTCATTACCATGATCTACCTCCTCAAATACCTTAGTGAAAAAAGTTAATAAATTCGTAAGGCAGGAACGCCCCTTTGTAAAACCATGCTGAGATTCGTTGATTAATTTATGCTTTTCAAGGTGGCTACGAACTGCCTCGGCAATTATTGATTCCATAAATTTTCCCACTATGGAGGTTAGGCTTATTGGTCTATAGTTCGAAGCTAAGGACCTGTCACCTGTTTTGAAAATAGGTATCACATTTGCCATTTTCCACTTATCTGGCACCATGCCAGTTTGTAGTGATATGTTGAAAAGATTAGCCAAAGGTGTGCTAAGCTCCTCTTTACATTCCTTTAGAACCCTTGCATACAGTTCATCAGGGCCTGGGGATTTGTTAGGTTTTAATTTATCTATTTGCCTAAGGACCATGTCACTTGTGACCCTAATAGTGCACAGTTTATTATCGTCCTGTTCTACATAATTTATCATTACTGGAATATCGCTGGTATCCTCCTGTGTAAAAACTGAGAGGAAGTATGTGTTAAAAATTCTACACATTTCCTTATCACTGTCAGTGAGCTGACCCGAGGAACTTTTGAGTGGGCCTATCTTGTCCCTGATCTTACTTCTGTATACCTGAAAGAATCCTTTTGGGTTAGTCTTCGATTCTCTTGCAACTTTAACCTCATAATCTCTATTTGCTTTTCTAATTCCCTTTTTTATTTCTCTCTTTAACTGAATATATCGATTTCTTAATTGCCCCTCTCCTCTTTTGATTTGCCTATATATGCCTCTCTTTTGACCAATCAGATATTTTAATCTATTGTTCATCCATTTAGGATCATTTTTGTTTGATCTGATTTCCCTATTTGGAACATAATTTGACTGAGCAGCTAGAACTATGCCCTGGAAAGCATCATATCGGCAACCATCACCACCTACCTGACCCCTAGTCAGGTCATTCCAGTTCAGCCCCCCTAAGTAATTTTTCAGTCCTATGAAATCAGCCAAGCGAAAGTCAGGGACGGAGACTTGATTGCCATTATTAGGGGAATTCCATGCTATGTTAAAACTGAGTGATTTGTGATCACTCTCCCCAAGCTCATCATTAACCTCAAGATTATTAATTAGTGTTTCCCTACTGGCAAGAACCAAGTCAAGGAGGTTATTTCCCCTAGTTGGCTCTGTCACAAACTGTTTTAAAAAACAATCCTGGATCGTATCAAGAAAGTCACCCGACTCTAAATTTCCTGTCAAATTGCTCCAGTCAATCTGTCTATAGTTGAAATCTCCCATTAGCACAACATTTTCGTATGTAGATGCCTTACGAATTTCGTCCCATAGAAGTTTACTGCACTCCCTATCAAGATTTGGGGCCCTGTAAATCACACCCAAAATTAGTTTTTCTCGGCCCTCGAGAAGCTGTAACCAAACAGATTCAGTGGCTGACGCTTCTAATTTAATATCTTGTCTAACACAACAATTTAAATTGTCTCTGACATACATCGCTACTCCACCACCTTTCCTGTTGACCCTGTCAGTGTGGAATAATTTATAGCCTTGTATGTGACATTCAGAGGGCATCTCTCTATCTTTCAGATTGAGCCAGGTCTCTGTTATAGCAATAATATCTATGTTTCCTGCACTTGCAATTAATCTTAGCTCATCTATCTTATTTCTAACACTCCTGCTATTAGTATAGTAAACCTTAAGGGAGCTAGTCCCTTGCTGCCCTCTGCTGTCCCCCTTTGTTTGCTGACCTGTTCTATTGTCTTTATTTATAACTTCATGCTGAATGCCTTTTATACATTTACTGTTTCCAACCCTAGTGTTGCAACCTGCTTGTTTCCCACACACACCCATACCTCTATCTTCCATCAGTTTAAAATCATAGGCATTTCACCAATGGCCTTCTCAATCGAGTCTGCAAGTGCTACCACCCCTGCCCCAGAGAGATGAACCCCATCCCTTGCATACATATCATGTTTGCCATAAAAGTTGTTCCAGTTGTCAATGAATGGGATTGCAAGTTCCTTGCAGTATCTGTCTAGCCAGCAATTTACACCAATTGCCCTAGACAACCATTCATTTCCTACTCCCCTTCTAGGCAAGATGCTACATATGATTGGGATCCCTCCCTTAGACTTAATGAAATCTATAGCTGACCTGTACTTATCTAGCAGCTCTTCTCTCCTACCCTTCCCAATATCATTTCCACCAGCACTGAGACAGATAATGGGCTTGTTCCCATTACCTGACATGATATTATCCAGTCTGTTGACAATGTCCCCAACACCAGCTCCAGGGAAGCACACTCTATCTCTCATCTTCTTATTCCTATTACAAAAAGCACGATCAACATATCTTACCTGAGAGTCACCAACCACAAGAATGCGCTTACCTTCATTAGCAGGGGCAGTAGTACCCTTACCTTCACTGGCCACTGAAGTACATTCATCCTGGAGAACAGAGAAGCGATTTCCTACCTTCAGATCTGCACTCTTAACTTTCCTTACTCTGATGCGCCTCCCATTACTGTGAACAACTCGCCACTTGTAGCAGGTGCTGGCCTTCACCTCACTGCTGGTAGCCGTTGCTACCACCCCACCTACAGCCTCCTCACAGTGAGAGACAGACTGCACCTCACTGCTAGAAGCCTCATTCCCCACATCTCCAACCACCTCACACTCTCTCCCAGGCCCATTGAGGTGGACCTTCAGCCTCCTAATCTCCTCCTGGAGAAGCAAGACCTCCTCCTTCAACTCTCCAACCTCAGCTTTTAAAACACTGTAGAAGCAAGCCATGCTTTGTAACCGTCCACGCTAATCCCCAAGCAGCTCAGGGTCTGTGACCTCACGTGACGACTGACCACTGAACACTGAAGTGATGTAGAACATCAATCAATTGAGATCTGTTATTGAAATGATAAAGACTTAAAGACAGGACAAAGTGTTTTTAAAACCTACAAACGGAAGTCAGTTCGCGTTTTTAGGTTTTTCTTTATAGTATTTTTACCAAAAATGCGTCTTTACTGGTCCATGCGTCTTAACTGGTCAAGTAACCCTATCAGGTACCTCTCTTAACATTTAGAGGCGAAAACAAACATTTATCCATACACATCAATGTCTATCAACAACACTTCAGTTAATTTGTCACAGTACAAGTCTAGATAACGTGTAATTACTACAGAAAATTGGAGAGGAATCTCCCATACTCACCCATTAGCGGGAAAACACAGCTGTTCTGATGTAAACAAAGGCGTGTTGAGTGTTGCCATCTATGGTTAGGTTCATTTATTTTTATTTTATTTTATTTCATTATTTATTTTTGTTTTGATTAATTTTTAATAATCAATTTTACTCTCCAAACACTTGAACTTTTTAGGTAGGGACCCCTTTGCACTTGCACCATGTGCGCAGTCTTGGATGAGCCCCTGAACCCCTTGGACCGCGGGGCCCCCAAATGCGCGGGGCCCTAGGCAAATGCCTCGTTTGCCTATGCGGTAATCCGGCCCTGCCTGCCAGTGTATGTTAGCACTTCCCTGCCAGTGTATCAGCACCTCCCTGCCAATGTGACAGTACCTCCCTGCCAATGTGTGTCAGTACCTCCCTGCCAGTGATAGCACCTCCCTGCCAATGTGTCAATACCTCCCTGCCAGTGTGTGTCAGCATCTCCATCCCAGTGTGTCAATACCTCCCTGCCAGTGTGCATGTGTGTCAGCACCTCCCTGCTAGTGTGTGTCAGTACCTCCCTGCCAGTGTGCATGTGTGTCAGCACCTCCCTGCTAGTGTGTGTCAGTACCTCCCTGCCAGTGTGTGTGTGTGTGTGTGTGTGTGTGTGTGTGTGTGTGTGTGTGTCAGCACCTCCCTGACAGTGTGTCTCAGTACCTCCTTGCCAGTGTGTGTCAGTACCTCCCTGCCAGTGTGTCTCAGCACCTCCCTGTCAGTGTGTCAGTACCTCCCTACCAGTGTGTCAGTACCTCCTTGCCAGTGTGATAACACCTCCCTGCCAGTGTGTGTCAGTACCTCCATGTAAGTGTGTGTCAGTACCTCCATGCAAGTGTGTGTCAGCACCTCCCTGCCAGTGTGTGTCAGTACCTCCATGCAAGTGTGTGTCAGCACCTCCCTGCCAGTGTATCTCAGCACCTCCCTGCCAGTGTGTCAGTACATCCATGCAAGTGTGTGTCAGCACCTCCCTGCCAGTGTATCTCAGCACCTCCCTGCCAGTGTATCTCAGCACCTCCTTGCCAATGTATCTCAACACCTCCCTGCCAGTGTGTGTCAGTACCTCTCTGCCAATGTGTCAGCACCTCCCTGCCAGTGTATCTCAACACCTCCCTGCCAGTGTGTGTCAGTACCTCTCTGCCAATGTGTGTCAGCACCTCCCTGCCAGTGTATCTCAACACCTCCCTGCCAGTGTGTGTCAGTACCTCTCTGCCAATGTGTGTCAGTACCTCCCTGCCAGTGTATGCCAGCAGCTCCCTGCCAGTGTATGCCAGCAGCTACCTGCCAGTATGTCAGCACCTGACAAGACTCTCACAGCAGTGAGCTGAGAGCATCACTCTGTGATGAAATAAGACGCTGATAATACTTTCAAGTTTAGTAACGTTCCACAGATAGCTCAAGTTGGTCACTGATGATGCAGCATTCTGTCATCACCACTCATGACACCTGCACATTGGAACGTGTGCACTCTGGGAAATTGATTCTTTACAAATCAATATCTCTCACTACCGCCACTCCCCCCTCCCCATCCTGGCAACCTTATTGCCACACAATCATTAACAAAACCAACCTTCCTCTAACACCTACACTCACCATTGACAATACCAATCTCCCCCAAATACCTACACTCACCGTTAACAATACCAGCCTTCCTCTGACACCTGACACAAGCACCATTAATAATACCAACCTTCCTTTAACACCCACACACACACACACACACACACCATTAACAATACCAAACTTCCTCTAACACCCTCACGCACACCATTAATAATACCAACATTCCTTTAACACATACACTCACCATTAACAATACCAACCTTCCTCTAACACCCGACACCAGCACCATTAACAATACCAACCTTCCTCTAACACCCGACACCAGCACCATTAACAATACCAACCTTCCTCTAACACCCACTGCTACTCTGTGAAATACAGAAAATTATTTTATATAACATAGTACCGGGACTGAACTGAAAGCGAACGCGTTTTATTCCTGTCAGTGAGGCAGTGGCCAAGACAGGAGCAGATAAGAGGTGTGTTTAGTTCAGTACGTGTAGGAAGGCGGCGGGTGAAGCCATCATGGGTTGGCGTTAGTCTCAGTAGGTAGTTCTGTGAGTTTTTTTTTTTGTATGCTATATGTAGTTTTGTGTTTAAGTGCTCTGATTTATTTGTAAGGCCCTAGTATGCAGAGGTCTGTTTATGCGAGAGTACTGTATGGTGTTTTGCCTGCTGGTAATTAGTCTACCAGACAGAAGTGAAGACGGGGGTGTGTATGTCATGGTGCCTCCCTGATGATTTATTTTCTTTAACTCATTAGTAGCAGTGTGCTAGTGAGCTAATGTGAACTGGAGTGTGCTGGTGGTTTGGAGTAGATTGTAAGTTATATATAAGTTACTCATTATTATATATATTTTTGTATAGGTGAGTTTTTATCTCCTTCCTTATACAACTTTAATTATTTGCACTCATGCTTTATAATTTGTATGAGTGCATGCTGGCGCTAGAGTTGCTGTTTGTCAGTGTAACTTTATAACCCCTAGACAGCAGTGTGAGCAGCCTTTAGCAGCCAGGAACATTTTATTTAAGTTACGATATCAAAGTCGTAACACCCACACACACACACCATTAATACCAACCTTCTTCTAACACCCACACACACACCATTAATACCAACCTTCTTCTAACACCCACACACACACACACACCATTAATACCAACCTTCTTCTAACACCCACACACACACCATTAATACCAACCTTCTTCTAACACCCACACACAAACCATTAATACCAACCTTCTTCTAACACCCACACACAAACCATTAATACCAACCTCCTTCTAACACCCACACACAAACCATTAATACCAACCTCCTTCTAACACACACACACAAACCATTAATACCAACCTTCTTCTAACACCCACACACAAACCATTAATACCAACCTCCTTCTAACACCCACACACACACCATTAATACCAACCTTCTTCTAACACCCACACACACACCATTAATACCAACCTTCCTATAACTACCATACACTAGTCTTGAAAATATGAATTAAATTAAAAAATTCAGGTTAATAGCAAGACGTGGTGGAGGCTTGATCCTCCGTCTGTTGAACTCCAGACACAAGTGTTTCCTGTGTGGACGCCAGACTAGTGTTTCCTGTGTGGACGCCAGACTAGTGTTTCCTGTGTGGACGCCAGACTAGTGTTTCCTGTGTGGACGCCAGACTAGTGTTTCCTGTGTGGACGCCAGACTAGTGTTTCCTGTGTGGACGCCAGACTAGTGTTTCCTGTGTGGACGCCAGACTAGTGTTTCCTGTGTGGACGCCAGACTAGTGTTTCCTGTGTGGACGCCAGACTAGTGTTTCCTGTGTGGACGCCAGACTAGTGTTTCCTGTGTGGACGCCAGACTAGTGTTTCCTGTGTGGACGCCAGACTAGTGTTTCCTGTGTGGACGCCAGACTAGTGTTTCCTGTGTGGACGCCAGACTAGTGTTTCCTGTGTGGACGCCAGACTAGTGTTTCCTGTGTGGACGCCAGACTAGTGTTTCCTGTGTGGACGCCAGACTAGTATTTCCTGTGTGGACGCCAGACTAGTGTTTCCTGTGTGGACGCACCTACACTTCCATAAGTTTTGAAGCCAATGAGAAGATGCTTTACAAAGTTATAACATGCAGAGTAATTTGAAGGTGATTGTATAAGACGTTGTAAGTGTTTCCTGTGTGGACGCCAGACTAGTGTTTCCTGTGTGGACGCCAGACTAGTGTTTCCTGTGTGACTAATTTCCTGTGTGGACGCCAGTAGTGTTTCCTGTGTGGACGCACCTACACTTCCATAAGTTTTGAAGCCAATGAGAAGATGCTTTTTAAAGTTATAACATGCAGAGTAATTTGAAGGTGATTGTATAAGACGTTGTAAGTCGTTGTGAAGTTATAGATGACAACACTGTGCTAACTGTATCATCACGTGACAACACTGTAGCCAACACTGTGCTAACTGTATCATCACGTGACAACACTGTAGCCAACACTGTGCTAACTGTATCATCACGTGACAACACTGTAGCCAACACTGTGCTAACTGTATCATCACGTGACAACACTGTAGCCAACACTGTGCTAACTGTATCATCACGTGACAACACTGTAGCCAACACTGTGCTAACTGTATCATCACGTGACAACACTGTAGCCAACACTGTGCTAACTGTATCATCACGTGACAACACTGTAGCCAACACTGTGCTAACTGTATCATCACGTGACAACACTGTAGCCAACACTGTGCTAACTGTATCATCACGTGACAACACTGTAGCCAACACTGTGCTAACTGTATCATCACGTGACAACACTGTAGCCAACACTGTGCTAACTGTATCATCACGTGACAACACTGTAGCCAACACTGTGCTAACTGTATCATCACGTGACAACACTGTAGCCAACACTGTGCTAACTGTATCATCACGTGACAACACTGTAGCCAACACTGTGCTAACTGTATCATCACGTGACAACACTGTAGCCAACACTGTGCTAACTGTATCATCACGTGACAACACTGTAGCCAACACTGTGCTAACTGTATCATCACGTGACAACACTGTAGCCAACACTGTGCTAACTGTATCATCACGTGACAACACTGTAGCCAACACTGTGCTAACTGTATCATCACGTGACAACACTGTAGCCAACACTGTGCTAACTGTATCATCACGTGACAACACTGTAGCCAACACTGTGCTAACTGTATCATCACGTGACAACACTGTAGCCAACACTGTGCTAACTGTATCATCACGTGACAACACTGTAGCCAACACTGTGCTAACTGTATCATCAAGTGACAACACTGTAGCCAACTCTGTGCTAACTGTATCATCACGTGACAACACTGTAGCCAACACTGTGCTAACTGTATCATCACGTGACAACACTGTAGCCAACACTGTGCTAACTAAGCTCTACCATCAAGTAACAACACTGTGTTAAGCTCTACCATCAAGTAACAACACTGTGTTAAGCTCTACCATCAAGTAACAACACTGTGTTAAGCTCTACCATCAAGTAACAACACTGTGTTAAGCTCTACCATCAAGTAACAACACTGTGTTAAGCTCTACCATCAAGTAACAACACTGTGCTAAGCGCTACCATCAAGTAACAACACTGTGTTAAGCTCTACCATCAAGTAACAACACTGTGTTAAGCTCTGCCATCAAGTAACAACACTGTGTTAAGCTCTACCATCAAGTAACAACACTGTGTTAAGCTCTACCATCAAGTAACAACACTCTGTTAAGCTCTACCATCAAGTAACAACACTGTGTTAAGCTCTACCATCAAGTAACAACACTGTGTTAAGCTCTACCATCAAGTAACAACACTGTGCTAAGCTCTACCATCAAGTAACAACACTGTGCTAAGCTCTACCATCAAGGGACAACACTGTGTTAAGCTCTGCCATCAAGTAACAACACTGTGTTAAGCTCTACCATCAAGTAACAACACTGTGTTAAGCTCTACCATCAAGTAACAACACAGTGCTAAGCTCTACCATCAAGTAACAACACTGTGTTAAGCTCTACCATCAAGTAACAACACTGTGCTAAGCTCTACCATCAAGTAACAACACTGTTCTAAGCTCTACCATCAAGTAACAACACTGTGCTAAGCTCTACCATCAAGTAACAACACTGTGCTAAGCTCTACCATCAAGTAACAACACTGTGCTAAGCTCTATCATCAAGTGACAAGACTGTGCTAAGCTCTATCAAGTAACAACACTGTGCTAAGCTCTACCATCAAGTAACAACACTGTGCTAAGCTCTACCATCAAGTGACAACACTGTGTTAAGCTCTATCATCAAGTGACAACACTGTGCTAAGCTCTACCATCAAGTAACAACACTGTGCTAAACTCTACCATCAAGTGACAACACTGTGTTAAGCTCTATCATCAAGTAACAACACTGTGCTAAGCTCTACCATCAAGTGACAACACTGTGCTAAGCTCTACCATCAAGTGACAACACTGTGTTAAGCTCTATCATCAAGTGACAACCCTGTGCTAAGCTCTACCATCAAGTGACAATGTACTAAGCTCTACCATCAAGTAACACTGTGCTAAGCTCTAAAATCAAGAAACAACACTGTGCTAAGCTCTACCATCAAGTAACAACACTGTGCTAAGCTCTACCATCAAGTAGCACTGTGCTAAGCTCTACCATCAAGAAACAACACTGTGCTAAGCTCTACCATCAAGTAACAACACTGTGTTAAGCTCTACCATCAAGTAGCAACACTGCTAAGCTCTACCATCAAGTAACAACACTGTGTTAAGCTCTACCATCAAGTAACAACACTGTGTTAAGCTCTACCATCAAGTGACAACACTGTGCTAAGCTCTACCATAAAGTGACAACACTGTGCTAAGCTCTACCATCAAGTAACAACACTGTGTTAAGCTCTACCATCAAGTAGCAACACTGCTAATCTCTACCATCAAGTAACAACACTGTGCTAAGCTCTACCATCAAGTAACAACACTGTGTTAAGCTCTACCAACAAGTAACACTGTGCTAAGCTCTACCATCAAGTAACAACACTGTGCTAAGCTCTACCATCAAGTAACAACACTGTGTTAAGCTCTACCATCAAGTAGCAACACTAAGGTCTACCATCATGTAACAACACTATGTTAAGCTCTACCATCAAATAACAACACTGTGTTAAGCTCTACCATCAAGTAACAACACTGTGTTAAGCTCTACCATCAAGTAGCAACACTGCTAAGCTCTACCATCAAGTAACAACACTGTGTTAAGCTCTACCATCAAGTAACAACACTGTGCTAAGCTCTACCATCAAGTGACAATACTGTGCTAAGCTCTACCATCAAGTAACAACACTAAGGTCTACCATCAAGTAACAACACTGTGTTAAGCTCTACCATCAAGTAACACTGTGCTAAGCTCTACCATCAAGTAACAACACTGCTAAGCTCTACCATCAAGTAACAACACTGTGTTAAGCTCTACCATCAAGTAACAATGTGTTAAGCTCTACCATCAAGTAACAACACTGTGCTAAGCTCTACCATCAAATAACACTGTGCTAAGCTCTACCATCAAGTACCAACACTGTGTTAAGCTCTACCATCAAGTAACAACACTGTGTTAAGCTCTACCATCAAGTAACAACACTGTGCTAAGCTCTACCATGAAGTGACAACACTGTGCTAAGCTTTACCATCATGTAACAACACTGTGCTAAGCTCTACCATCAAGTAACACTGTGATAAGCCCTACCATCAAGTAACAACACTGTGCTAAGCTCTACCATCATGTAACAACACTGTGCTAAGCTCTATCATCAAGTAACACTGTGCTAAGCTCTATCATCAAGTAACACTGGCTAAGGTCTACCATCAAGTAATAACACTAAGCTCTACCATCAAGTAACACTGTGCTAAGCCCTACCATCAAGTAACAACACTGTGCTAAGCTCTACCATCATGTAACAACACTGTGCTAAGCTCTATCATCAAGTAACACTGTGCTAAGCCCTACCATCAAGTAACAACACTGTGCTAAGCTCTATCATCAAGTAACACTGTGCTAAGATCTACCATCAAGTAACAACACTGTGTTAAGATCTACCATCAAGTAACAACACTGTGCTAAGCTCTACCATCAAGTAACAACACTGTGCTAAGCTCTACCATCAAGTAACAACACTGCTAAGCTCTACCATCAAGTAACAACACTGCTAAGCTCTACCATCAAGTGACAACACTGTGCTAAGCTCTACCATCAAGTAACAACACTGTGCTAAGCTCTACCATCAAGTAACACTGTGTTAAGCTCTACCATCAAGTAACAACACTGTGTTAAGCTCTACCATCAAGTGACAACACTGTGCTAAGCTCTACCATCAAGTAACAACACTGTGCTAAGCTCTACCATCAAGTAACACTGTGCTAAGCTCTACCATCAAGTAACAACACTGTGCTAAGCTCTACCATCAAGTGACAACACTGTGCTAAGCTCTACTATCAAGTAACAACACTGTGCTAAGCTCTACCATCAAGTAACACTGTGCTAAGCTCTACCATCAAGTAACAACACTGTGCTAAGCTCTACCATCAAGTGACAACACTGTGCTAAGCTCTACCATCAAGTAACAACACTGTGCTAAGCTCTACCATCAAGTGACAACACTGTGCTAAGCTCTACCATCAAGTAACAACACTGTGCTAAGCTCTACCATCAAGCAACAACACTGTGCTAAGCTCTACCATCAAGTGACAACACTGTGCTAAGCTCTACCATCAAGTAACAACACTGTGTTAAGCTCTACCTTTAAGTCGTACAATATTTAAGGTTCACTAAATTCTTGAAAATTATAAACGTTTTAAAAAATGACTTTTCGATATTGCTGATGTTGCTGACATCTCTTAATACCTGTATGGTTCCAGTATCCCTGAATGAGATACGGTCAAATTTCTGGTTAAGTTAGGTTAGGTTAGGTAAGGTTCGTCAGGAAACAGGACAAGTGTTGCCGGATGCGGGTCTTAGATGATGACCCGCCGTTTGAGCTTTTGGTCATCTGACCGAGGCCTTCCGCTGGATCACCAGTCCAGCCCCTTTAAAAATTATGGTGTCTTCTGTTTGATCAGTGAATATCGTGGAAGCCTCACAACACTTCACCAGCTGCTTGTCATGGCAGCCTGAATCTCCTTCAATCCTATCTTATCTGTACACAATACACAAACGACGACGTTTCGGTCCGGCTTGCACCATTTACAAAGTCCTAGTTCATCTTTCTTGGTGACTTAACAGATGCACTGTTCTTTGTCTTTATTCCACCCTAATACTCCCTAAATTGAACTATGATAACCATCTACGTTCTTCAGCCTCCTACATTAATCTTTCTAAATTTGATCCCATTCATCATTACGGGTTAGGCTTGTCTCTCGGATTTTTTTTTTCTTCTGCAGCGAAGTGAACTTCCTATCTTTGCCAGACGAGTGATGCTCATTGTTTCCATTATTACTTCCGTTTTCACCACCTTGACGAGTCTTCCAGATGTAGGAGGGGAACGGATGTTAGTACAGCTTCTTTCCTTAACTCTCACCCTTGTTTACTACACCTCCTTTTTCATATTTGCTCTGTATTGGCTTCCATTAACTTATGCCCCCTTTACGTCCATCCTGAGTCTTACTTTCCTCTCTCTCCTTGCGAAGCCTCGATGATTTGTGTTTGTTCTTTCCCACTTCAATGTACGAAAGCTCACTTACCTATAATAATAATAATAATAATAATAATAATAATAATCTTATATCTGTAAGTATATGATACAACTTACACAGACGTAGTTGTACATACATGAATGGTATACAATACCGACAAGATGAAAATTAGACACACGTGCAACATCTGGGTATCTTTACTGTAGACGTTTCGCCATCCAGTGACTTTATCAATACAAATTCAAAGACAATTGGAAGACAGAAGAACTATATACAAAATATGAGGTAATCAGTCCCTCCAGCTTGGAGATGGTGTGAAGAGCAACGTAGTTATGAAGTACTGAATACAGGCAAGAAGGCTGGTGCTTATATACTGGCGTTAGGTGGTAAGGGACGTGTAGCAGAAGATATCTCTGGTAGGTGAGTCTCCCAGTGGAAGTAGGTCATACTCGAGGGACAGGTCAGTACTATTGAAGAAGGTTGTAGAGATGTCCTCTGAACCAAGATTCCAAGATGCTACAGTGTCTGACAAGTTGTACATGTCAGACGGTGATCTTCAACTCCAAGACTTGTATTGTATTGATAAAGCCACTGGATGGCGAAACGTCTACAAATAAAGATACCCAGATATTGCAAATGTGTCTGATTTTTCATCATGTCATGACTGTATACCATTCATGTAAAGGTACACTCAGATATTTGGTCAGATGTTCATGACGTGCCAGTTTCACACAAGGGTATTACTTACTCAGACAGTTTTTCAGTGATCTCTGACAACTCCGCTAGCAACAACAACGGTGTCCCAGCTGGTCCACAATAAACACAATAACAAAGCTCCTGGAGAGCGAAACGTTGCCACAATAAAATGTCGCATTAGTTGCATTTGTGGCCTTTTACTTAACAATAAACAGTTATCTGTCAAACCACGTTTGTGTTTCTGGTCAACTTCTTCCCATATTATCTTGCGTCAGTCCTCCTCTCATAGGAGGAAGCAAGAGACGCAGTCTCTGGAGGAAGTAGATGACGCAATACTGACGCATGTGACGCAAGATGTCTGCCACAGTCAAGATGTAACACCAGTGTTACCACAGTCAAGATTTAACACCAGTGTTACCACAGTCAAGATGTAACACCAGTGTTACCACAGTCAAGATGTAACACCAGTGTTACCACAGTCAAGATGTAACACCAGTGTTACCACAGTCAAGATGTAACACCAGTGTTTCCACAGTCAAGATGTAACACCAGTGTTTCCACAGTCAAGATGTAACACCAGTGTTACCACAGTCAAGATGTAACACCAGTGTTACCACAGTCAAGATGTAACACCAGTGTTACCACAGTCCAGATTTAACACCAGTGTTACCATAGTCAAGAAGAATGTAACACCAGTGTTACCACAGTCCAGATTTAACACCAGTGTTACCATAGTCAAGAAGAATGTAACACCAGTGTTACCATAGTCAAGAAGAATGTAACACCAGTGTTACCACAGTCCAGATTTAACACCAGTGTTACCATAGTCAAGAAGAATGTAACACCAGTGTTACCACAGTCCAGATTTAACACCAGTGTTACCATAGTCAAGAAGAATGTAACACCAGTGTTACCACAGTCCAGATTTAACACCAGTGTTACCATAGTCAAGAAGAATGTAACACCAGTGTTACCACAGTCCAGATTTAACACCAGTGTTACCATAGTCAAGAAGAATGTAACACCAGTGTTACCACAGTCCAGATTTAACACCAGTGTTACCATAGTCAAGAAGAATGTAATACCAGTGTTACCACAGTCCAGATTTAACACCAGTGTTACCATAGTCAAGAAGAATGTAACACCAGTGTTACCACAGTCCAGATTTAACACCAGTGTTACCATAGTCAAGAAGAATGTAACACCAGTGTTACCACAGTCCAGATTTAACACCAGTGTTACCATAGTCAAGAAGAATGTAACACCAGTGTTACCACAGTCCAGATTTAACACCAATGTTACCATAGTCAAGAAGAATGTAACACCAGTGTTACCACAGTCCAGATTTAACACCAGTGTTACCATAGTCAAGAAGAATGTAACACCAGTGTTACCACAGTCCAGATTTAACACCAGTGTTACCAAAGTCAAGATTTAACACCAGTGTTACCACAGTCCAGATTTAACACCAGTGTTACCACAGTCAAGATTTAACACCAGTGTTACCACAGTCAAGATTTAACACCAATGTTACCACAATCCAGATTTAACACCAGTGTTACCAAAGTCAAGATTTAACACCAGTGTTACCACAGTCCAGATTTAACACCAGTGTTACCAAAGTCAAGATTTAACACCAGTGTTACCACAGTCAAGATTTAACACCAGTGTTACCACAATCCAGATTTAACACCAATGTTACCACAGTCAAGATTTAACACCAGTGTTACCACAGTCAAGATTTAACACCAGTGTTACCACAGTCAATATTTAACACCAGTGTTACCACAGTCAAGAAGAATGTAACACCAATGTTACCACAGTGAAGATTTAACACCAGTGTTACCACAGTAAGAAGCTGTAACACCAGTGTTATCAAAGCCAGGTATGTTATAACAGTGTTACCAGAGTCAGGGAGTGTAAGTTACTCACACCAGTGTTACCACAACCAGTGTGAGTTACGTAGCACCAGACAACGTTACCACAGCCAGAGTGAGAGTTACTCACACCAGAGTTACCACAGCTAGAGTGTAAGTTACTCACACCAGTCTTACCACAGCCAGAGTGAGAGTTACTCACACCAGTCTTACCACAGCCAGAGTGAGAGTTACTCACACCAGTGTTACCGCAGCTAGAGTGTAAGTTACTCACACCAGAGTTACCACAGCTAGAGTGTAAGTTACTCACACCAGTGTTACCACAGCCAGAGTGAGAGTTACTCACACCAGAGTTACCACAGCTAGAGTGTAAGTTACTCACACCAGTGTTACCACAGCCAGAGTGAGAGTTACTCACACCAGTGTTACCACAGCCAGAGTGAGAGTTACTCACACCAGAGTTACCACAGCTAGAGTGTAAGTTACTCACACCAGTGTTACCACAGCCAGAGTGAGAGTTACTCACACCAGAGTTACCACAGCTAGAGTGTAAGTTACTCACACCAGTGTTACCACAGCCAGGGTGAGAGTTACTCACACCAGTGTTACCACAGCTAGAGTGTAAGTTACTCACACCAGAGTTACCACAGCTAGAGTGTAAGTTACTCACACCAGAGTTACCACAGCCAGAGTGTAAGTTACTCACACCAGAGTTACCACAGCTAGAGTGTAAGTTACTCACACCAGAGTTACCACAGCTAGAGTGTAAGTTACTCACACCAGTGTTACCACAGCCAGAGTGTGAGTTACTCACACCAGAGGAAGCAGGTGAAGCACGGAGCTGGGAAAAAGTGAACACATGACTTTCTAGCACAAGGTCATGTTGAGATGATGGGATACTTTTATCTTTAGTGAGAGAGAGAGAGAGAGAGAGAGCTAGCTCTCACAGCTTACACACTCAGAGAGCAGAACTCTCGGTAAGTGCTGATCCACTGTAAGAGTCTGAGGTAGTGACCTTCAGGGTTGTCTCTAATTACAGATTTATTGCAGAAATATTTTTTACTCTAATTATTCGGCAGAAATCACCCATGCTTTTGAAGGTCTAATTCATCGCGTCGACACATAAGGAGGATCACTGCAGCAAGCCTGTTAGCCCATACTAGGCAGGTCCTTCACAATCCATCCCACTAACAATATTTGACCAACTCAATTTTCAATTCTACCCAGGGAACAAGCTTTCATAATTCTATCAACTCACATGCAAGTCCCACTCAAATACAACCCCTCTCACTCATGTATTTATCCAACCTAAATTTGAAACTACCCAAAGTCCTAGTCTCAATAACCTAACTAGGTAGACTGTTCCACTCATCAACTACCATATTTCCAAACCAATACTTTCCTATATCCTTTCTAAATCTAAATTTGTCTAATTTGAATCCATTATTTTGGGTTCTCACTTGGAGAGATATCCCCAAGACCTTATTAATATCCCCTTTATTAATACCCATCTTCGACTTACACACTTCGATCATGTCTCCCCTCATTCTTCGTCTAACAAGTGAATGTAGTTTAAGGGACTTCAATCTCTCTTCATACGGAAGATTTCTAATGCAATGAATAAATTTTGGCATTCGTCGCTGAATGTTTTCTAACGAATTTATATCAATTCTGTAATATGGAGACCATATTACAATATAATATGGTCTCCATAATATATAATCTAGGTGAGGCCTTACTAATGATGTATAAAGCTGCAGTATGACCGCTGGACTTCTGTTTCTTGATATAAATCCCTGTAATCTATTTGCCTTATTACGCACGCTTAGGCACTGCTGTCTTGGTTTAAGGTTGCTGCTCACCATAACCCCCAAATCCTTTTCGCATTCTATACGGCTAAGTTCAACATTATTAAGCTTTAGAACTTTACATTTATCTATACTGAACTGCATCTGCAACTTTTCTGACCACGAATTGAGTTTGTCTAAATCCTCCTGAAGTTCCGAGACATCAGCGTCTGAATCGATTATCCTATCTTCGTGTCATCAGCAAATCTGCTTATGTCACTAGTAATTTCCTCGTCAAAGTCATTTATATATATTATAAACAACAATGGGCCTAAAACTGATCCCCACTCAGATTTAACCCCATTTATGCACACTTTCTGCTTCCTATTAGTGAGCCATGACTCGATCAATGACAACACTTTTCCCCCAGTGCCATGAGCAGCTACTTTCTTCAACAGTCTCTGATGTGGTACTCTATCAAAAGCCTTACTAAAATCTAAATAAACAATATCGAATATTTTATCCTGATCAACGGCCTCAAAAGCTTTGCTGAAGAAGGTTAATAAATTAGTTGGGCAGGAACGGCCCCTCGTGAATCCATGTTGAGTATCATTAATCAAATTATGCCTATCGAGATGGCTTCTTATAATCTCAGCTATAATTGACTCTAGTAATTTGCCTACAATTGAGGTCAGGCTTATTGGGCGGTAATTTGACGGTAACAACTTGTCCCCTGTTTTAAAAATAGGAATTACATTAGCCATCTTCCACATATCAGACACTACACCTGTTTGAAGAGATAAATTAAAAATATTAGTTAATGGTTCACAGAGTTCCATTTTGCATTCCTTAAGAACCCTTGAAAAAAGCTCGTCAGGACCCGGCGATTTATTTTGCTTGGAACGGTCTATCTGTTTGATAACCATTTCACTAGTGAATGATATTACATAATTTATCTTCTTCAGGACCACTAAAAAAAAATCTAATTATTGGGATATTATTAGTGTCTTCCTGAGTAAAAACCGAGAGAAAATAATTATTAAGAATAGAGCACATTTCATTCTCTTTGTCAGTAAGATGCCCATAGTTATTTTTAAGGGGACCTATCTTATCTCTAACTTTTGTTCTATAAACCTGGAAAAAACTTTTAGGGTTAGTTTTAGAATCCCTAGCAACTTTAATTTCATAGTCCCTTTTAGCTTTTCTTATCCCCTTTTTAACGTCCCTCTTAATGTCAATATACTGATTCATAAGATGACCCTCACCTCTTTTGATGCGTCTATAAATTCCTTTCTTCTGCCCTGAAAGATATTTGAGCCTATTTTTCATCCATTTGGGGTCATTTCTATTCGATCTAATTTCCTTATATGGGATAAATGTTCTTTGAGCAGCATGTATAGTGTTCAGAAAACTGTCATTTTGATAGCTTTTTTCGTTACCCCAGTCCACAGATAAGTGTTCTCTAAGACCATTGTAATCTGCTAAGCGAAAATCTGGGACCAGTACTGAGTTATCCCTACTATCATACTTCCATTCAATGCTAAAGGTAATTGATTTATGATCACTTGCCCCGAGTTCCTCTGTAATTTCTAAATTATTAACGAGGGTTTCTTTGTCTGCCAGAACTAAGTCAAGCAGGTTATTTCCCCTTGTAGGCTCTGTCACAAACTGCTTCAAAAAACAATCCTGAACTACTTCTAAGAAACCGTTAAATTCTAAATTCCCAGTCAAGAAATTCCAATCAATATGACTAAAGTTAAAGTCTCCTAGAATTACTACGTTATCGTGCCTTGTGGCCTTAACAATTTCCTCCCATAGTAGTCTCCCTTGGTCCCTATCTAAGTTTGGGGGACGGTATATCACACCTAAAATCAATTTTTCATGCCGCTCTGAAAATTCTATCCAAAGAGACTCAGTATGTGTTACTTCAGACTTAATACCCGTTTTTATGCAACAGTTCAAGCGATCTCGGACATACAGTGCAACCCCACCCCCCCTCCCGACACTTCTGTCTACTTGGAACGATTTAAATTCCTGAATGTGACATTCTGCAGGCATGTCCCGATTTTTCGTATTGAACCACGTCTCAGTTAAGGCAAATGCATCAATGTTACCTGCACTAGCAACTAGTTTCAACTCGTCCATTTTATTCCAAGCATGACGATTATTTGTGTAATATATATTTAAGGACCCTCCTTTCTTTTTACCCTTCCTGCTCCTTTCTGTTATTCCACTATACGTATTACTGTCCTCGTTACTGTTAAGATTTATAATTTCAAAGCCTAAATCCATTTTTCGACACCCTTTATTTTCCATTTCTAAACCCATACCTCTAACTAGTCCTAGTTTAAAGTCCTAACAACCCCCTCAACTGAGCTAGCAAGAAAACCCACACCTGCCCTGGATAAGTGAACCCCCATCCCTGGCATACATGTCATTTCGGCCACAGAAATGGTCCCAGTTGTCAATAAATGGTACTGCATTATCCTTACAGTGTTTGTCCACGACACGACACGACACGACACGACACGACACACACACACACACACACACACACACACACACACACAAACACACACACACACACACACACACACACACACACACACACACACACACACACACACTTACTTTAGGGCAAAAAGCAAATATATAAAAATAATTCAATGAAATTTTTTATTGACATGTACATTACCAGATGAGTGTTGATAAGGATCAGGAGGTGAAGTCTGAGAGTCTTGTTAAGGACGCGGCCATGTGTAACATCAACACAATGTATATTGACATAAAGTAACCACAGAGTAAGTAGCAAAGTTACACAAGAATCATTACCAACACTGCTGCCAACACTGCTGCCAACACTGCTACTAACACTGCTACTAACACTGCTACTAATACTACTACTAACTCTGCTACTAACTCTGCTACCAACACTGCTACTAACACTGCTGCTGTCACTGCTACTAACACTGCTGCCAACACTGCTACTAACACTGCTACTAACACTGCTACTAACACTGCTACCAACACTGCTACTAACACTGCTGCTGTCACTGCTACTAACACTGCTACCAACACTGCTACTAACACTGCTACTAACACTGCTACTAACACTGCTACTAACACTGCTACCAACACTGCTACCAACACTGCTACTAACACTGCTACTAACACTGCTACTAACTCTGCTACTAACACTGCTACTAACACTGCTACTAACACTGCTACTAACACTGCTACTAACACTGCTACTAACACTGCTACTAACACTGCTACTAACTCTGCTACCAACACTGCTACTAACACTGCTACTAACACTGCTACTAACACTGCTACCAACACTGCTACCAACACTGCTACCAACACTGCTACTAACACTGCTACTAACACTGCTACTAACACTGCTACTAACACTGTTACCAACACTGCTACTAACACTGCTGCTGTCACTGCTACAAACACTGCTGCCAACACTGCTACTAACACTGCTGCTGTCAATGCTACAAACACTGCTACCAACACTGATACAAACAATGATACCAACACTGATACTAACACTGATACCAACACTGCTACTAACACTGCTACCAACACTGCTACCAACACTGCTACCAACACTGCTACCAACACTGCTACCAACACTGCTACCAACACTGCTACCAACACTGCTACCAACACTGTTACCAACACTGCTATCAATATTGTTACTAACACTGCTACTAACACTGCTACCAACAGCGTTACTAACACTGCTACTAACACTGCTACCAACACTGCTACTAACAGCGTTACTAACACTGCTACTAACACTGCTACCAACAGCGTTACTAACACTGCTACTAACTCTGCTACCAACAGCGTTACTAACACTGCTACTAACACTGCTACTAAAACTGCTACCAACACTGCTACTAACACTGCTACCAACACTACTACCAACACTGCTACTAACACTGCTACCAACACTGCTACCAACACTGCTACCAACACTGCTACTAACACTGCTACCAACAGCGTTACTAACACTGCTACTAACACTGCTACTAAAACTGTTACTAACACTGCTACCAACACTGCTACTAACACTGCTACTAACACTGCTACCAACACTGCTACCAACACTGCTACTAACACTGCTACCAACACTGCTACCAACACTGCTACCAACACTGCTACCAACACTGCTACCAACACTGCTACTAACGCTGCTATCAACACTGTTACTAACACTGCTACTAACACTGCTACCAACAGCGTTACTAACACTGCTACCAACACTGCTACCAACACTGCTACTAACACTGCTACCAACACTGCTACCAACACTACTACCAACACTGCTACTAACACTGCTACCAACACTGCTACCAACACTGCTACCAACACTGCTACTAACACTGCTACTAACACTGCTACTAACACTGCTACCAACACTGCTACTAACACTGCTGCTGTCACTGCTACTAACACTGCTACCAACACTGCTACTAACACTGCTACTAACACTGCTACTAACACTGCTACTAACACTGCTACCAACACTGCTACCAACACTGCTACTAACACTGCTACTAACACTGCTACTAACTCTGCTACTAACTCTGCTACTAACACTGCTACTAACACTGCTACTAACACTGCTACTAACACTGCTACTAACACTGCTACTAACACTGCTACTAACTCTGCTACCAACACTGCTACTAACACTGCTACTAACACTGCTACTAACACTGCTACTAACACTGCTACTAACACTGCTACCAACACTGCTACCAACACTGCTACTAACACTGCTACTAACACTGCTACTAACACTGCTACTAACACTGTTACCAACACTGCTACTAACACTGCTGCTGTCACTGCTACAAACACTGCTGCCAACACTGCTACTAACACTGCTGCTGTCACTGCTACAAACACTGCTACCAACACTGATACAAACAATGATACCAACACTGATACTAACACTGATACCAACACTGCTACTAACACTGCTACCAACACTGCTACCAACACTGCTACCAACACTGCTACCAACACTGCTACCAACACTGCTACCAACACTGCTACCAACACTGCTACCAACACTGTTGCCAACACTGCTATCAATATTGTTACTAACACTGCTACTAACACTGCTACCAACAGCGTTACTAACATTGCTACTAACACTGCTACCAACAGCGTTACTAACACTGCTACTAACACTGCTACCAACACTGCTACTAACAGCGTTACTAACACTGCTACTAACTCTGCTACCAACAGCGTTACTAACACTGCTACTAACACTGCTACTAAAACTGCTACCAACACTGCTACTAACACTGCTACCAACACTACTACCAACACTGCTACTAACACTGCTACCAACACTGCTACCAACACTGCTACCAACACTGCTACTAACACTGCTACCAACAGCGTTACTAACACTGCTACTAACACTGCTACTAAAACTGTTACTAACACTGCTACCAACACTGCTACTAACACTGCTACTAACACTGCTACCAACACTGCTACCAACACTGCTACTAACACTGCTACCAACACTGCTACCAACACTGCTACCAACACTGCTACCAACACTGCTACCAACACTGCTACTAACGCTGCTATCAACACTGTTACTAACACTGCTACTAACACTGCTACCAACAGCGTTACTAACACTGCTACCAACACTGCTACCAACACTGCTACTAACACTGCTACCAACACTGCTACCAACACTACTACCAACACTGCTACTAACACTGCTACCAACACTGCTACCAACACTGCTACCAACACTGCTACCAACACTGCTACCAACACTGCTACTAACACTGCTACTAACACTGCTACTAACACTACTACCAACAGCGTTACTAACACTGCTATTAACACTGCTACTAACACTGCTACTAACACTGCTACTAACACTGCTACCAACAGCGTTACTAACACTGCTACTAACACTGCTACCAACAGCGTTACTAACACTACTACCAACATTGCTACTAACAGTGCTACAAACACTGCTACCAACACTGCTACCAACACTACCAACATTGCTACCAACACTGCTACTAACACTGCTACTAACACTGCTACCAACACTGCTACCAACACTGCTACCAACACTGCTACTAACACTGCTACCAGCACTGCTACCAACACTGCTACCAACAGCGTTACTAACACTGCTACCAACAGCGTAACTAACACTGCTACCAACACTGCTACCAACACTGCTACCAACACTGCTACTAACACTGCTACTAACACTGCTACTAACACTGCTACCAACACTGCTACCAACACTGCTACCAACACTGCTACCAACACTGCTACTAACACTGCTACCAGCACTGCTACCAACACTGCTACCAACAGCGTTACTAACACTGCTACCAACAGCGTAACTAACACTGCTACCAACACTGCTACCAACACTGCTACCAACACTGCTACTAACACTGCTACTAACACTGCTACCAACATTTTTACTAACACTGCTACCAACATTGCTACCAACACTGCTACCAACATTGCTACCAACACTGCTACTAACACTGCTACTAACACTGCTACCAACATTGTTACTAACACTGCTACTAACACTGCTACTAACACTGCTACTAACACTGCTACTAACACTGCTACCAACATTGCTACCAACACTGCTACTAACACTGCTACCAACACTGCTACTAACACTGCTACCAACATTGTTACTAACACTGCTACTAACACTGCTACCAACATTGTTACTAACACTGCTACTAACACTGCTACCAACATTGTTACTAACACTGCTACTAACACTGCTACCAACATTGTTACTAACACTGCTACTAACACTATCAACATTGTATCTAACACTGCTTCCAACACTGCTAATAACACTGCTACCAACACTGCTACCAACACTGCTACCAACACTGCTACCAACACTGCTACCAACACTGCTACCAACACTGATACTACACTGCTACTAACTGCTACCAACACTTCTACTAACATTGCTACCAACACTGCTACTAACACTGCTACCAACACTGCTACTAACACTGCTACTAACACTGCTACCAACATTGTTACTAACACTGCTACTAACACTGCTACTAACACTGCTACTAACACTGCTACTAACACTGCTACCAACATTGCTACCAACACTGCTACTAACACTGCTACCAACACTGCTAACACTGCTACCAACATTGTTACTAACACTGCTACTAACACTGCTACCAACATTGTTACTAACACTGCTACTAACACTGCTACCAACATTGTTACTAACACTGCTACTAACACTGCTACCAACATTGTTACTAACACTGCTACTAACACTATCAACATTGTATCTAACACTGCTTCCAACACTGCTAATAACACTGCTACCAACACTGCTACCAACACTGCTACCAACACTGCTACCAACACTGATACCAACACTGATACCAACACTGATACTACACTGCTACTAACTGCTACCAACACTTCTACTAACACTGCTACCAACACTGCTACTAACACTGCTACCAACACTGCTACTAACACTGCTACTAACACTGTTACTAACACTGCTAATAACACTGCTACCAACACTGCTACAAACACTGCTACAAACACTGGTACTAACACTGCTAATAACACTGCTAATAACACTGCTACTAACACTGCTTTTAACACTGTTTTTAACACTGCTGCCAACATTACTAACACTGCTACCAACATTGTTAGTAACACTGCTACTACCACTGCTACTGAATTGTTACTAACACTGCTACCAACATTGTTACTAACACTGCTACCAACATTGTTACTAAAACTTCTACTAACACTGCTACCAACATTGTTACTATCACTGCTACTAACACTGCTACCAACATTGTTACTAACACTAGTACACTGCTAGTAACACTGCTACCATTATTGTTACTGTGGCATGCAAAGAGTATGTAACCTTTATTTGACGCATGTACACACCCTTATTGAAAGCCTATCTCCCCAACCAGCGAACCAGTATTAAGGTCGAATGATGGGGCCCCCATCATTCGATCAGTACCCAAGTTCAGCCAATGAGAAGGTGGGTCTGGCAATCATAGAGGTGTTGTGGTCACCACCCACCTGTCTACCCTTGTCATTTCCATACTAGAGCTGGTTGAACACGGTTGTCCATTCTGTCTCCAGGCTGTGTCTTGGCCTTGCCTAAACCATGTTGTACACATACATTTCCAACTGTATATAGTGTACATATGTGTAAATAATCAATATTGCTTTATGTGAAGGAAAATGTATTTCAAAGTCATTTAGCTGTGTTTGTTCTACTCCTTGCTCCCCTTTACACCCAGGATAACAGGCCTTATTGTCCCTGGGTTGTAATTATGGTAGCCTGTTTGGGAACTGGAGCTGGACTTAGAGCAGGAGTTGAGCCTAGGGTGAAGCTGAAGCGGGAGCATAGTATAGCTTGCTGTCTGGCATTACATTAACTTTGTCAAAGCTTTACAAAACTTTGCATGTCAGCCTTGTGTTTTATGATCAGCCTGCTATTGTATGATCATTGACAGCTTGCTATTGGCTTGTTCATTGTGCTCACTTCGCTATGGTCAATCTTGCTGTTGTGTGAATATTTTGCAGTCGGCTTTGCTATTGCATATCAGCCTTGCTCTTCTATGTGCGTATTTTGCAGTCGTACTGTGCATAGCTGAGCGTTTATTGGAAATAGCGTGTTACGTTGGGGTATGCCACCTAGACGAGTCAGATATCTGGTGTCTGCATACACTTTATTCAACTCGTTTAAATTTTCTCTACAGCATTGTTGGCAAATTGCTCGTTCCACTGGCAATGACTATGAACGCACTCTCACAGCTGCGCAGTTTCGTGCTCTTATAAGTATCAAACTTCGAGAAGAGATGGTACATTCAACTCCTCCCTCTACGGGAGCCAGGAATAAAACCCCGATGTTCTCGCAGGAGAAAAATTATACATCAACTGAGCAAAATCGTCAGTCTCATGTGACAGGGTTGTCTGAAGGTGAATCTGCTGCGTTGGCATTTGAGTTGGCGAAAATCAATCTTAAGCAGACTAGGGAGCAAAGGGCATATGCCAAGGAAGAATCTGACAGGGAAAAAGAAAGAAGGCAGTTTTCTCAAATTGTGAATGACTTTAGATTGCAAAAAGCAGCACAGCTGGTTCCCTGGTTCAATGAGGCAGAACCTGAACAATTTTTCGAAGCTTTCGAAAATCAGACTCGAGCCTTGAGGTGGCCGGAACAGCACTGGGCATCTTTGGTGCATACAGCTTTTCTTGGTAAGGCACATGAATTTACATCAGTGTTAAATGACACTGAGTTTTGTAATTATCAAGTGGTGAAAACCACCGTCCTTGGAGCATATCAATGTATTCCTGCTAAGTATAGGAAGTCATTCAAGTTAGGCAGACGGCAGCTTGGTCAATCCCTGGTGGATTTTGTGAGACAGCAGACCAAAGCTATTACCAGCTGGTATAAAGCAAGTGGTGTCACCACCTTCGATGAGCTAGTGCAGCTCATCTTAGTAGATAACCTGCTGGAGTCTGCGGGACCAGAGGTTGGAGTCTTTCTGCAGGACTGTGTCTTAACCACTGCATTGGAGGCAACCAGGTTGGCTGATACCTTCGAAACCAACCGCTCCTTGTTCGGGTGGTCCCTTCTCTCATTTTAACAGCCTGGCATGAGCAGAGATCATCAACATTGGAGGAAGAAGTGCCAGCCGGAAGGAGAACGTCAGCGTCAGCCAACTAAGTCACCTGGTGAGCCACGCTACTCGACTTATGGTCAACCTGGTGAGCTACAAACTACTCAGTATGGTGTATCTCGACGACAGTATCCAGAGCGACACCAGTTACAACGTCAGCAGGGAGCTAAGGTCAAGCCTGGTGTCTGTTTTTTTTTTTTTTTTTTTTTTTTTTTTTTTGCAATAAGGTAGATCACGTCCACCAAAACTGCCCAAATAAACCCCACCCATTAGGGAAAATCTATAATGTCCCTAGTAACATGACCCTGGAAGAAGTAAAGAAAGGTATGGCCCCTTATTGTCAGAGTCGTATTTCCCTTCAGGAAGACTCAAAGAAAACTGAATACGGGATACTGGAGCATATTGCTCGCTTATAAGAGAGGGAGTACTTCCCCTTTCTGCACACACTTCATTACAATCATCTATTCTGCTAGAAGTGTTTGGAGGAACAATATTTTCTGTCCCTTTGCATAGAATCTATATACATGTGCTCCAGTTGATGGTCCTGCAGATCAACAAACATAGGTTGTGCTCCAGTTGATGGTCCTGCAGATCAACAAACATAGGTTGTGCTCTCAGTTGATGGTCCTGCAGATCAACAAACATAGGTTGTGCTCTCAGTTGATGGTCCTGCAGATCAACAAACATAGGTTGTGCTCCAGTTGATGGTCCTGCAGATCAACAAGCACAGTTGTGCTCCAGTTGATGGTCCTGCAGATCGATCAACAAGCACAGTTGTGCTCCAGTTGATGGTCCTGCAGATCAACAAGCACAGTTGTGCTCCAGTTGATGGTCCTGCAGATCAACAAGCACAGTTGTGCTCCAGTTGATGGTCCTGCAGATCAACAAGCACAGTTGTGCTCCAGTTGATGGTCCTGCAGATCGATCAACAAGCACAGTTGTGCTCCAGTTGATGGTTAAGTTTCTTTTTAATTTGCAGAGATTGGACTTACTGTTTCTCTTCCAAAGCCTCCATAATTTAGTTATGGTACTAGGCAGTAACTTCTTACTTTAGTCATGTTCACTTGGGTTATGTATCTTATGTTTCTCCATAAAGTCAGTGTCTCAGAACCCTTTCAAGGATGTTTATGATTTGTATTATTAGTACTTCAAGTCTAGTTTATTTTGTCATTGTTCTGGTGCTCCCTTTTTGAGGAGAGGTCTTATCTGCATTTTTATAGTCTCCGGGATTTCCTCTGAATCTAAGCTCCTCTTGGTTACCTGGAGGTTATTCCGGGGTACATTGCATTTCTTTGTTAATATAACACGTTCCAGGAATCAGGCCCAGGTGCTGTTTTGATATCCGAAATATTTGTTTGTCAGATATATACTTCGTAGGAATATGTACTCACTGGAGCGTAGGAGAGAGAGATACATGATAATATATACCTGGAAGGTACTTGAGGGCTTGGTCCCAAGTCTGCACACTGCCATAACAACATACTAGAGCCAGAGATATGGAAGGAAGTGCAAAGTAAACCCAGTGAAATGCAAGGGTGCGGTGGGCACAAAAAGGGAACACTGTATCAACATTTGTGGTCCCAGATTATTCAACATCTTACCAGAAGATATCAGAAATACTGCTGGAACAAGTGTAGAAGTCTTCAAGAAGAAACTGGACAAGTATCTTCACCAGGAAGAAGTCCTTTACCCTACCAGTTGGGTCACAAATTGGCAAGTATTTAAAATAGGTTTTTGAATAAAACCACAGGTTGTGGTCAGTCCCATGGTAATATTTTACTCCTTACCCTTGCACTTGTGTCTGGTAACCTGCTCCATTGTACTTATCAGTCTCAACACAAATTTACATTGCCATTTATCTAATAACTTTGAAATCTTGAACCATTATTAAAAACATTTATAGAATGAGATATATATTTTACTGCATAGACTGTATACACTGAAGAAAACTAAGAGCTATATGCCTGAGTGTAATTAAAAAATCCAGTAGCAAGTTGGTGAGTGTTATCAGCTTTGCATATTAGCTTGTAAAACTGATAAACCAACACAAAATATTAATTACTAACATCAGTTTTCCAGTGGGCAACGGTAAACAATATGATGTTCAATGAGGACAAATTCCAACTACTCCGTTATGGAAAACTGGAGGAGATAATAACTAGAACAGAGTATACTACTGACTCCGGCCATACAATAGAGCGGAAAAATAATGTAAGGGACCTGGGAGTAGTAATGTCTGAGGATCTCACTTTCAAGGATCACAACAGTGCCACGATCGCACGTGCAAAGAAAATGATAGGATGGATAATGAGAACTTTCAAAACGAGAGATGCCAAGCCCATGATGATCCTTTTCAAATCACTTGTTCTCTCTAGGCTGGAATACTGCTGTACATTAACATCTCCATTCAAAGCAGGTGAAATCGCAGATCTAGAGAGTGTACAGAGATCCTTTACTGCACGTATAAGTTCTGTCAAGCACCTTAACTACCGGGAACGCTTGGAAGCACTTGACTTGTACTCGTTGGAACGCAGGAGGGAGAGATATATCATAATCTACACTTGGAAAATCTTGGAAGGAATGGTCCCAAATCTGCACACAGAAATCACTCCCTACGAAAGTAAAAGACTGGGCAGGCGATGCAAAATGCCGCCAATAAAAAGTAGGGGCGCCATTGGTACACTAAGAGAAAACACCATAAGTGTCTGGGGCCCAAAACTGTTCAACAGCCTCCCATCAAGCATTAGGGGAATTGCCAATAAACCCCTGGCTGCCTTCAAGAGAGAGCTGGACAGATACCTAAAGTCAGTGCCGGATCAGCCGGGCTGTGGCTCGTACGTCAGACTGCGTGCGGCCAGCAGTAACGGCCTAGTTGATCAGGCCCTGATCCATCGGGAGGCCTGGTCATGGACCGGGCCGCGGGGGCGTTGATCCCCAGAATAACCTCCAGGTATCCAGGTACAGTGCAGATATTACACTGGATATTTGACTGTAGGTATATCCGGAGGATTTCCTCTGAAAAATGCCATGTTATTACTGGGTAATAACATTACCACTTCTAGTGTATGTCCTGAACCCATAATGATTAATTCTTCTCCAGTGTTGGCCATAACTCGGGCAACATCCCAAGGGTTGTCTGGCGAGAATGCTGACCTATCCTTGGACGACTCTGATCTCGGAATAGCCAATTTGTTTTACGAGGAAAACTGGCCAGAGCTTCGTAAATTTAGTGAACAGACCCAGATCAAGCCTTCCTATTCCAGGGTTGCAGGATTGCCAGATATCTGTTTCCATCCCCGAGGGACTGTCCTTCCGAGAGGAACAACGAAAGGACCCTTCATTGAGTTTCACTTTTCAGGCAGGCATGGGTAAATCCTTTTCAGATCATCCAGTCAAATATAAACTTAAAAACGACTATTTGATCTGCACCGAGACTGGTAAGGAGATAGAGGGCCGGCAACTGTCAGACAGGTTAGTGGTTCCAACAAAGTTTAGACCTCAAATATTGAATATAGCTCATAATACTTCATTTGGAGGCCACCTAGGAATTACTAAAACATTATATAGAATCACAAAAGAATTCTATTGGCCAAAATTAAGGCAGGATGTGAAGAATCATATCCGCTGTTGCCGAGAATGTCAGCAAGTAGGGAAACCTGCACCTCTCCAGCCTATACCTGCTGATGGAGAACCTTTTGCAGAATTAATTATAGGAGGTTTTAGAATGTTTACAGACTACCATAAGGTGAACGAGCTCACAATTACAGATGCTTACCTTCTTCCTCGTCTGGATGACATAGTCGACTTTGTGGATAAGGCTACTTTTGTGTCAAAGTTAGATCTCCTTAAAGGTTACTATCAGGTACCTTTGACTGATAAGGCAAAGGAAATCTCTGCCTTCGTAGTTCCAGGTCATTATCAATATACATTTACCCCCTTTGGAATGGAAAATTCTCCCTCTTCATTCCAGAAACTTATCCATCAGGTTATTAAAGGACTTAAAGGCACGGCAGCTTACCTAGATGACAGTGGTGGTGTCTGATACTAGGGATCAACACCTGCTTAGGCTTAAGACTCTTTGAGACCTTCCAGAGTTCCCATTTAACTGTTAATTTATCTAAGTCTTCCTTTGGCCAGACTACTGTTAATTTTCTGGGCCATGAAGTAGGTAGTGGCAGAGTTGCCCCTAAATTTGCTAAAGTTCTTGCCATTAAAGATTATCCAGTTCCTCATGATAGGAAATCTATTCAACGTTTTCTAGGCATGATAGGATTTTACAGAAGAGTCTGTAAAAAAATTTCAGATATTGTAGCCCCTCTTACCTCTTACCAGTCACAAAGTCCCCTTTAACTGGAACCCAGAATGTTAAAATGCTTTTACAAAGGCAAAAAGATTATTGTGTACTGCACCCATTCTTTTGTCTCCAGATTTCTCCAAATCTTTTCAGTACAGGTTGATGCTTGTGAGTCTGGAGTTGGGGCAGTACTGTTGCAAGCCGGGGACGAAGGGTTACAGCTTGTAGCCTACTTTTCAGCCAAGTACCAGCCACACCAGAGGGCTTACTCTACCACTGAAAAAGAAGCCCTCGTGCTGGTACTGGCCTTGGAGCACTTCGATGTTTATGTGGGCCAAACTTCACAGGTGGTCACCGTTTATTAGTGACCACAATCCTCCGGTGTATCTCCAAACTATGAAGAACCACAATATGAGGCTCATGAGGTGGAGTCTATGGCTGCAGTCCTATTCTCTTAGAATCATACGCATTGCCGGCAAAGAAAACAAGTTGGCAGACTCATTGTCAAGTCTAGATTTTATATGTATTAGGTTAGGATGTGTTAGGGGCCTGTGGTAACCAGTTTCTAGCTCTTATTTTCCCCCTTAATGTATGTGTTTTTTTTTTTAGTGAGGGGATGTCCTGCTTCCGTCTGCAGGTATCTTGGACCTACGTTAACCCTACTGTTTGCTGTCTTGCTCTGTGTTTAGAGTTTGGCTTTATGTCATGAGTAAAGTTGAGCTCTACCTAAGAGTTGGATGGTCGAGAGGAAAGGCGGTCCCATGATATTGTGCCATGGTGGCACGGTTACTAATAAGAGGTGGGAGAATATTCCTGAGCCCTCCCGGGGTGGGGGTGTGGCATGCAGAGAGTACATAACCTTTATTCGGCGCATGTACACACCCTCATTGAAAGGCTATCTCCCCCAACCAGCGAACCAGTACTAAGGGTCGAATGATGGGGCCCCATCGTTTGATCAGTACCCAGGTTCAGCCAATGAGAAGGTGGGTTTGGCAATCGTAGAGGTGTTGTGGTCACCACCCACCTGTCTACCTTATTTCCATACTAGAGCTGGTTGAGCACGGTTGTCCATTCTGTCTCCAGGCTGTGCCTTGGCCTTGCCTAAACCATGTTGTACACATACATTTCCAACTGTATATAGTGTACATATGTGTAAATATCCACATTGCTCTTGAAGGAAAATATATTTCAAAGTCGTTCAGCTGTGTTTGTTCTGCTCCTTGTTCCCCATTTACGCCAAGGATAACAGACCTTATTGTCCCTGGGTTGTAATAGTTACTAACACTGCTGCCAACATTGTTACTAATACTGCTACTAACATTGCTTCTAGCACTGCTGCCAACATTGTTACTAACACTGCTGCCAACATTGTTACTAACACTGCTGCCAGCACTGCTACTAACACTGTTACCAACATTGTTACTAACACTGCTGCCAACACTGCTGCCAACACTGATACTAACACTGCTACTAACACTGCTACTAACACTGCTACCAACATTGTTACTAACACTGCTGCCAACACTGTTACTAACACTGCTACTAACACTGCTAACACTGCTACTAACACTTAATAACACTGCTATTAACACTGCTACTAACACTGCTACCAACATTGTTACTAACACTGCTGCCAACACTGCTACTAACACTGTTACTAACACTGCTACTAACACTGCTACTAGCACTGTTACCAACGGTTACTAACACTGCCACAGTTACTAACACTGCTACAGTTACTAACACTGCTACTAACAGTTACAACACTGCTACTAACAGTTACTAACACTGCTACCAACACTGCTACTAACAGTTACTAACACTGTTACTAACAGTTACCAACACTGCTACTAACACTGCCATTAACAGTTACCAACACTGCTACTAACAGTTACTAACACTGCTACTAACACTGCTACCAACATTGTTAATAACACTGCTACTAACAGTTACCAACACTGCTACTAACACTGGCATTAACAGTTACTAACACTGCTACTAACAGTTAATAACACTTCTACTAACAGTTACTAACACTGCTACTAACAGTTACCAACACTGCTATTAACACTGCCATTAACAGTTACTAACACTGCTACTAACAGTTAATAACACTGTTACTAACAGTTACTAACACTGCTACTAACAGTTACTAACACTGCTACTAACAGTTACTAACACTGCTACTAACAGTTACTAACACTGCTACTAACAGTTACCAACACTGCTATTAACACTGCCATTAACAGTTACTAACACTGCTACTAACAGTTAATAACACTGCTACTAACAGTTACTAACACTGCTACTAACAGTTACTAACACTGCTACTAACAGTTACTAACACTGCTACTAACAGTTACTAACACTGCTACTAACAGTTAATAACACTGCTACTAACAGTTAATAACACTGTTACTAACAGTTACTAACACTGCTACTAACAGTTACTAACACTGCTACTAACAGTTACTAACACTGCTACTAACAGTTACTAACACTGTTACTAACAGTTACTAACACTGCTACTAACAGTTAATAACACTGCTACTAACAGTTAATAACACTGTTACTAACAGTTACTAACACTGCTACTAACAGTTACTAACACTGCTACTAACAGTTACTAACACTGCTACTAACAGTTACTAACACTGCTACTAACAGTTACTAACACTGCTACTAACAGTTACTAACACTGCTACTAACAGTTACTAACACTGCTGCTCTTCCTAATGTACATCAACAAAATATCAAAAGGGATCCAGTCTTACGTGCTGCCCTGTGCTGAGGATGTACAAATAATGGAACAATTAAAACAAGCAAGTGGAGAAAAAAATTCCAGACAGACCTCCAGACACTGCAGACGCAGTCATTATAAAAGCAAGAACATGTAGAAGTGAAGGTGAGGACATACTTGACACAGTGCAGCACAAATGGTGAAGGTGAAGGTACACTAGACCCAGTACTGCATAAGTGGTGTAGGTGAGAGCATACTAGACACAGTACTGCATAAGTGGTGTAGGTGAGAGCATACTAGACACAGTACTGCATAAGTGGTGTAGGTGAGAGCATACTAGACACAGTACTGCATAAGTGGTGTAGGTGAGAGCATACTAGACCCAGCACAGTACTGCATAAGTGGTGTAGGTGAGCATACTCGACCCAGTACTGCATAAGTGGTGTAGGTGAGAGCATACTAGACACAGTACTGCATAAGTGGTGTAGGTGAGGGCATACTAGACACAGTACTGCATAAGTGGTGTAGGTGAGAGCATACTAGACACAGTACTGCATAAGTGGTGTAGGTGAGAGCATACTAGACACAGTACTGCATAAGTGGTGTAGGTGAGAGCATACTAGACACAGTACTGCATAAGTGGTGTAGGTGAGGGCATACTAGACACAGTACTGCATAAGTGGTGTAGGTGAGAGCATACTAGACACAGTACTGCATAAGTGGTGTAGGTGAGAGCATACTAGACACAGTACTGCATAAGTGGTGTAGGTGAGGGCATACTAGACACAGTACTGCATAAGTGAAGATGAAGGCATACTAGACACAGTGCAGCAAAAGTGAAGGTGAGGGCATACAAGACACAGTACAGCACAAGTGAAGGTGAGAGCATACTAGACACAGTGCAGCATAAGTGGTGGAGGTGAGGGCATACAAGACACAGTACAGCACAAGTAAAGGTGAGGACATACTAGACACAGTACAGCACAAGTAAAGGTGAGGACATACTAGACACAGTACAGCACAAGTGAAGGTGAGGACATACAAGACACAGTACAGCACAAGTGAAGGTGAGGACATACTAGACACAGTACAGCACAAGTGAAGGTGAGGACATACTAGACACAGTACAGCACAAGTGAAGGTGAGGACATACAAGACACAGTACAGCACAAGTGAAGGTGAGGACATACTAGACACAGTACAGCACAAGTGAAGGTGAGGACATACTAGACACAGTACAGCACAAGTGAAGGTGAGGACATACTAGACACAGTGCAGCACAAGTGAAGGTGAGGACATACTAGACACAGTGCAGCACAAGTGAAGGTGAGGACATACTAGACACAGTGCAGCATAAGTGAAGGTGAGGGCATACTAGACACAGTGCAGCACAAGTGAAGGTGAGGGCATACGAGACACAGTACAGCATAAGTGAAGGTGAGGGCATACTAGACATAGTGCAGCACAAGTGAAGGTGAGGACATACTAGACACAGTACAGCATAAGTGAAGGTGAGGGCATACTAGACACAGTGCAGCACAAGTGAAGGTGAGGACATACTAGACACAGTACAGCATAAGTGAAGGTGAGGACATACTAGACACAGTGCAGCACAAGTGAAGGTGAGGGCATACTAGACACAGTGCAGCACAAGTGAAGGTGAGGGCATACTAGACACAGTACAGCATAAGTGAAGGTGAGGGCATACGAGACACAGTGCAGCACAAGTGAAGGTGAGGGCATACTAGACACAGTACAGCATAAGTGAAGGTGAGGGCATACGAGACACAGAACAGCACAAGTGAAGGTGAGGGCATGCTAGACACAGTGCAGCACAAGTGAAAGTGAGGGCATGCTAGACACAGTGCAGCACAAGTGAAAGTGAGGGCATACAAGACACAGTGCAGCACAAGTGAAGGTGAGGGCATACTAGACACAGTACAGCATAAGTGAAGGTGAGGGCATACGAGACACAGAACAGCACAAGTGAAGGTGAGGGCATGCTAGACACAGTGCAGCACAAGTGAAAGTGAGGGCATGCTAGACACAGTGCAGCACAAGTGAAGGTGAGAGCATACAAGACACAGTACAGCGCAAGTGAAGGTGAGGGCATACTAGACACAGTGCAGCATAAGTGGGGGAGGTGAGGGCATACTAGACACAGTACAGCATAAGTGAAGGTGAGGGCATACTAGACACAGTACAGCACAAGTGAAGGTGAGGGCATACTAGACACAGTACAGTATAAGTGGTGGTGAGAGCATGCTAGACACAGTACAGCATAAGTGGTGGTGAGAGCATGCTAGACACAGTACAGCATAAGTGGTGGTGAGAGCATGCTAGACACAGTACAGCATAAGTAGTGGTGAGAGCATGCTAGACACAGTACAGCATAAGTAGTGGTGAGAGCATGCTAGACACAGTACAACATAAGTAGTGGTGAGAGCATGCTAGACACAGTACAGCATAAGTAGTGAGAGCATGCTAGACACAGTACAGAATAAATAGTGGTGAGAGCATGCTAGACATAGTACTGCATAAGTGGTGGTGAGAGCATGCTAGACACAGTACTGCATAAGTAGTGGTGAGAGCATGCTAGACATAGTACTGCATAAGTAGTGGTGAGAGCATGCTAGACATAGTACTGCATAAGTAGTGGTGAGAGCATGCTAGACACAGTACAGCATAAGTAGTGGTGAGAGCATGCTAGACACAATACAGCATAAGTGGTGGTGAGAGCATGCTAGACAGTACAGCATAAGTAGTGGTGAGAGCATGCTAGACAGTACAGCATAAGTAGTGGTGAGAGCATGCTAGACAGTACAGCATAAGTAGTGGTGAGAGCATGCTAGACACAGTACTGTATAAGTAGTGGTGAGAGCATGCTAGACACAATACAGCATAAGTGGTGGTGAGAGCATGCTAGACAGTACAGCATAAGTAGTGGTGAGAGCATGCTAGACACAGTACAGCATAAGTAGTGGTGAGAGCATGCTAGACAGTACAGCATAAGTAGTGGTGAGAGCATGCTAGACACAGTACAGCATAAGTAGTGGTGAGAGCATGCTAGACACGGTACAGCATAAGTAGTGGTGAGAGCATGCTAGACACAGTACAGCATAAGTAGTGGTGAGAGCATGCTAGACACAGTACTGCATAAGTAGTGGTGAGAGCATGCTAGAAACAATACAGCATAAGTAGTGGTGAGAGCATGCTAGACACAGTACAGCATAAGTAGTGGTGAGAGCATGCTAGACACAATACAGCATAAGTAGTGGTGAGAGCATGCTAGACAGTACAGCATCAGTAGTGGTGAGAGCATGCTAGACACAGTACAGCATAAGTAGTGGTGAGAGCATGCTAGACACAGTACATCATAAGTAGTGGTGAGAGCATGCTAGACACAATACAGCATAAGTAGTGATGAGAGCATGCTAGACACAGTACAGCATAAGTAGTGGTGAGAGCATGCTAGACACAATACAGCATAAGTAGTGGTGAGAGCATGCTAGACAGTACAGCATCAGTAGTGGTGAGAGCATGCTAGACACAATACAGCATAAGTAGTGGTGAGAGCATGCTAGACACAGTACAGCATAAGTAGTGGTGAGAGCATGCTAGACACAGTACAGCATAAGTAGTGGTGAGAGCATGCTAGACACAGTACAGCATAAGCAGTGGTGAGAGTATGCTAGACACAGTACAGCATAAGTAGTGGTGAGAGCATGCTAGACACAGTACAGCATAAGTAGTGGTGAGAGCATGCTAGACACAGTACAGCATAAGTAGTGGTGAGAGCATGCTAGACACAATACAGCATAAGTAGTGGTGAGAGCATGCTAGACAGTACAGCATCAGTAGTGGTGAGAGCATGCTAGACACAATACAGCATAAGTAGTGGTGAGAGCATGCTAGACACAATACAGCATAAGTAGTGGTGAGAGCATGCTAGACACAGTACAGCATAAGTAGTGGTGAGAGCATGCTAGACACAGTACAGCATAAGTAGTGGTGAGAGCATGCTAGACAGTACAGCATCAGTAGTGGTGAGAGCATGCTAGACACAGTACAGCATAAGTAGTGGTGAGAGCATGCTAGACACAGTACATCATAAGTAGTGGTGAGAGCATGCTAGACAGTACAGCATCAGTAGTGGTGAGAGCATGCTAGACACAATACAGCATAAGTAGTGGTGAGAGCATGCTAGACACAGTACAGCATAAGTAGTGGTGAGAGCATGCTAGACACAGTACAGCATAAGTAGTGGTGAGAGCATGCTAGACACAGTACAGCATAAGCAGTGGTGAGAGCATGCACAATACAGCATAAGTAGTGGTGAGAGCATGCTAGACACAATACAGCATAAGTAGTGGTGAGAGCATGCTAGACACAGTACAGCATAAGTAGTGGTGAGAGCATGCACAATACAGCATAAGTAGTGGTGAGAGCATGCTAGACACAGTACAGCATAAGTAGTGGTGAGAGCATGCTAGACACAGTACAACATAAGTAGTGGTGAGAGCATGCTAGACACAGTACAGCATAAGTAGTGGTGAGAGCATGCTAGACACAGTACTGCATAAGTAGTGGTGAGAGCATGCTAGACACAGTACAGCATAAGTAGTGGTGAGAGCATGCTAGACACAGTACAACATAAGTAGTGGTGAGAGCATGCTAGACACAGTACAGCATAAGTAGTGGTGAGAGCATGCTAGACAGTACAGCATAAGTAGTGGTGAGAGCATGCTAGACACAGTACAGCATAAGTAGTGGTGAGAGCATGCTAGACAGTACAGCATAAGTAGTGGTGAGAGCATGCTAGACACAGTACAGCATAAGTAGTGGTGAGAGCATGCTAGACACAGTACAGCATAAGTAGTGGTGAGAGCATGCTAGACACAGTACAGCATAAGTAGTGGTGAGAGCATGCTAGACACAGTATAACATAAGTAGTGGTGAGAGCATGCTAGATACAGTACAGCATAAGTAGTGGTGAGAGCATGCTAGACACAGTACAACATAAGTAGTGGTGAGAGCATGCTAGACACAGTGCAACATAAGTAGTGGTGAGAGCATGCTAGACACAGTACAGCATAAGTAGTGGTGAGAGCATGCTAGACACAGTACAGCATAAGTAGTGGTGAGAGCATGCTAGACACAGTACAGCATAAGTAGTGGTGAGAGCATGCTAGACACAGTACAGCATAAGTAGTGGTGAGAGCATGCACAATACAGCATAAGTAGTGGTGAGAGCATGCTAGACACAGTACAGCATAAGTAGTGGTGAGAGCATGCTAGACACAGTACAACATAAGTAGTGGTGAGAGCATGCTAGACACAGTACAGCATAAGTAGTGGTGAGAGCATGCTAGATACAGTACAGCATAAGAAGTGGTGAGAGCATGCTAGACACAGTACAGCATAAGTAGTGGTGAGAGCATGCACAATACAGCATAAGTAGTGGTGAGAGCATGCTAGACACAGTACAGCATAAGTAGTGGTGAGAGCATGCTAGATACAGTACAGCATAAGAAGTGGTGAGAGCATGCTAGACACAGTACAACATAAGTAGTGGTGAGAGCATGCTAGACACAGTACAGCATAAGTAGTGGTGAGAGCATGCTAGACACAGTACAGCATAAGTAGTGGTGAGAGCATGCTAGACACAGTACAACATAAGTAGTGGTGAGAGCATGCTAGACACAGTACAACATAAGTAGTGGTGAGAGCATGCTAGACACAGTACAGCATAAGTAGTTGTGAGAGCATGCTAGACACAGTACAGCATAAGTAGTGGTGAGAGCATGCTAGATACAGTACAGCATAAGAAGTGGTGAGAGCATGCTAGACACAGTACAGCATAAGTAGTGGTGAGAGCATGCTAGATACAGTACAGCATAAGAAGTGGTGAGAGCATGCTAGACACAGTACAACATAAGTAGTGGTGAGAGCATGCTAGACACAGTACAGCATAAGTAGTGGTGAGAGCATGCTAGACACAGTACAGCATAAGTAGTGGTGAGAGCATGCTAGACACAGTACAACATAAGTAGTGGTGAGAGCATGCTAGACACAGTACAACATAAGTAGTGGTGAGAGCATGCTAGACACAGTACAGCATAAGTAGTGGTGAGAGCATGCTAGACACAGTACAGCATAAGTAGTGGTGAGAGCATGCTAGACACAGTACAGCATAAGTAGTGGTGAGAGCATGCTAGACACAGTACAACATAAGTAGTGGTGAGAGCATGCTAGACACAGTACAGCATAAGTAGTGGTGAGAGCATGCTAGACACAGTATAACATAAGTAGTGGTGAGAGCATGCTAGACACGGTACAGCATAAGTAGTGGTGAGAGCATGCTAGATACAGTACAGCATAAGTAGTGGTGAGAGCATGCTAGACACAGTATAACATAAGTAGTGGTGAGAGCATGCTAGACACAGTACAGCATAAGTAGTGGTGAGAGCATGCTAGACACAGTACAGCATAAGTAGTGGTGAGAGCATGCTAGACACAGTACAGCATAAGTAGTGGTGAGAGCATGCTAGACACAGTACAGCATAAGTAGTGGTGAGAGCATGCTAGACACAGTACAGCATAAGTAGTGGTGAGAGCATGCTAGACACAGTATAACATAAGTAGTGGTGAGAGCATGCTAGACACAGTACAGCATAAGTAGTGGTGAGAGCATGCTAGATACAGTACAGCATAAGTAGTGGTGAGAGCATGCTAGACACAGTATAACATAAGTAGTGGTGAGAGCATGCTAGACACAGTACAGCATAAGTAGTGGTGAGAGCATGCTAGACACAGTACAGCATAAGTAGTGGTGAGAGCATGCTAGACACAGTACAGCATAAGTAGTGGTGAGAGCATGCTAGACACAGTACAGCATAAGTAGTGGTGAGAGCATGCTAGACACAGTACAGCATAAGTAGTGGTGAGAGCATGCTAGACACAGTATAACATAAGTAGTGGTGAGAGCATGCTAGACACAGTACAGCATAAGTAGTGGTGAGAGCATGCTAGATACAGTACAGCATAAGTAGTGGTGAGAGCATGCTAGACACAGTACAACATAAGTAGTGGTGAGAGCATGCTAGACACAGTACAGCATAAGTAGTGGTGAGAGCATGCTAGACACAGTACAGCATAAGTAGTGGTGAGAGCATGCTAGACACAGTACAACATAAGTAGTGGTGAGAGCATGCTAGACACAGTACAGCATAAGTAGTGGTGAGAGCATGCTAGACACAGTGCAACATAAGTAGTGGTGAGAGCATGCTAGACACAGTACAACATAAGTAGTGGTGAGAGCATGCTAGACACAGTACAACATAAGTAGTGGTGAGAGCATGCTAGACACAGTACAACATAAGTAGTGGTGAGAGCATGCTAGACACAGTACAACATAAGTAGTGGTGAGAGCATGCTAGACACAGTACAACATAAGTAGTGGTGAGAGCATGCTAGACACAGTACAGCATAAGTAGTGGTGAGAGCATGCTAGACACAGTGCAACATAAGTAGTGGTGAGAGCATGCTAGACACAGTACAACATAAGTAGTGGTGAGAGCATGCTAGACACAGTGCAACATAAGTAGTGGTGAGAGCATGCTAGACACAGTGCAACATAAGACCAAACATATAACTAGACTAACACATGCACCACATAACATCATCATAATTAAGAAACCTCAGACCAACATTCAGACACAGTACAGTACTTTAATCACAATTTATGTTAAGGCAGTCAATGAGTACGTAGCACCAGCAGGGAGCCCACACCTGGTCAACCACGTGCACAAACTAGAAAAGGTCCGAAGGTTAGTAATCAAACCACTATAAGGAACTGAGAGGAATGTACTATGAAAAACAAGTGAACCTGACGACCTGGGTAGAGAGGACAAGGTAGATATGATTACGACGTGCATTATAATAATAATAATAATAATAATAATAATAATAATAATAATAATAATAATAATAATAGCTATAATAATAATAATAATAATAATAATAATCTTTATTTCTACAAGTACCTGATACAAGGTATACAGACCATAGCCGACGTCAGTGACATACTTCTTAAATAAAGCCCATTGTTATGCCGAGAATTTCTGAAAAATTAGGATAATTTTGTCTCCAGGGTGCGACTCACACCAGTCAACTAACATCCAGGTACCTATTTTACTGATGGATGAACATGGACAACAGGAGTCTCAAGAAAATACGTTGTAATGTTTTCACCCGTAACGGGTATCGAGCCACTTAAGGTCTGGTTAAGTATTGGGCCGCAAGGTCGCTGGCCCCCGGAACACGCCCCAGGAAGACGGACCTCGTTGTGTAAGCTGAGTGCGACCAACCCAACTACGGAATACCATACTATACAATAGAGAGCGACGTGATTAGAATTGAGTGGGATCAATTTGACGGGTAACACGTGAGAGCTGAAGACAAGAGGCAACCACAGGCATGTAGTGGAATATTTTAGTGTCAGAGTGGTTAAAAAGTGGAATAACTTGGATGAGGCAGTGGTGGAGGCAGACTCAATACACAGCTTCAAGAATAGATGATAAGACACAAGGGATCAAGAGTAAGCTATGCCGATTAGTGTGATTTAAAAGATTCAAACCTGACCGTAATATCCCTGACACACACACACACACACACACACACACACACACACACACACACACACACACACATACACAAATACACACACACACACACACACACAAGGTTAAGGGAAATCGGTCTGACGACACTGGAGGACAGGAGGGTCAGGGGTGACATGATAACGACATACAAAATACTGCGTGGAATAGATAAGGTGGACAGAGACAGGATGTTCCAGAGAGGGGACACAGAAACAAGGGGTCACAATTGGAAGTTGAAGATTCAGATGAACCAAAGGTAGGTTAGGAAGTATTTTTTCAGCCACAGAGTTGTTAGGAATTGGAATAGTCTGGCAAATGATATAGTGGAGGCAGGAACCATACATAGTTTTAAGACGAGGTATGATAATGCTCATGGAGCAGGGAGGATCCAGTTGCGGTCAATGAAGAGGCGGGGCCAGGAGCTGAGTCTCGACCGCTGCAACTGCAATTAGGTGAGCACACACACACAGACTTATTAGGTAATGCTGGTACAGTTGGCATGAGAAGGTTCCCTGGTGAGACTGTACAATACTTTCATCATCTCCAAAGTTCCACATACCAGTACAAACTTTACTTCTGATGACAACAATCACTGTCTCGTTACCAAATGTTCTACGTTCTTGTGTAACTCCATATAAACACTAACCCACATTCAACACGCCAGAAATAACCCAAATATTTCACATCTAAGTACACCACCTCAAGCCTTGTATTCCCTCACCAACCTCTCTACTTCAATCTCATTTATCCTTATATATATATATATATATATATATATATATATATATATATATATATATATATATATATATATATATATATATATATATATATAATCAATAACAACACTGAACTAGCCAAGGACTCGAACCCATGCTGCTTTGGCCTGCCTCATGGTGGGCGAAAACACATGACGCCCTAATCCACTGAACCATACGATCCTTAAGAGTAGCACATCCAGCGGAATAGGATGTACTCACTACCCAAGGACACACGATGGTGTAGATGATTCTAGGTTAATTTCATTCTAGTCCCTCTTTGATGTACTAGTTCAACGAGCAGTAATTTATATTATTGTGACCACGAACGAGTGGTATTGATCAATATATGTATGTATATATATATATATATGTGTGTGTGTGTGTGTGTGTGTGTGTGTGTGTGTGTGTGTGTGTGTGTGTGTGTGTGTGTGTGTGTGTGTGTGTGTGTGTGTGTGTGTTGCCGAATAGGTAAAATTGGTCAATTAGCAAGAACTCATTTAATATTAAGTCCTTTGTAGAATTTTATACGTTCAAATATTTTTTTATTTACTTTAATATAAAAATTAATAATTTTATACCAAAAGAACCTTAGAAAATTTACCTAACCTTATTACAACAAGCACAATTTAATTTAGCCTAAACTAGCTAAGTATATTTTAGATAAGTTGACAATAATTTAATAATAAACAAACACTTTTAAATATATTTTTTTCATTACGTTCAGAATGATTTCTGAGAAATTACTGAATACACAAATTTTCGCTTACCTTATTCGGCAAGAAGAGCGTTGTTATTTACGCCAAAATTGCAAGTTTTACCTATTCGGCACGACATTATATGTATATATACATAATATGCATATATATATATATATATATATATATATATATATATATATATATATATATATATATATATATATATATATATATATATATATACACACAATAAAATTACAGTAAACAATTGATATTACAATATACAGTACAACCATTGTGAAAAAACAGTGAACTTCCAAGTGCTTTCGTGATTTCTCACATCATCAAGGAACTTGACAATGTACATCTGTATAAAGCAACGAACGTCAAGGTGATGTTTTGTTTGTCAAGATAAATGTTTATTGTTTTTTAGTGAGTGTGAGTGATGGGATGACCCAGGGTAAGTCAGGTCTTGCCCTGTGAGCCAGGTCTTGCCCTGTGAGCCAGGTCTTGCCCTGTGAGCCAGGACTTGCCCTGTGAGCCAGGTCTTGCCCTGTGAGCCAGGTCTTGCCCTGTGAGCCAGGTCTTGCCCTGTGAGCCAGGTCTTGCCCTGTGAGCCAGGTCTTGCCCTGTGAGCCAGGTCTTGCCCTGTGAGCCAGGTCTTGCCCTGTGAGGCAGGTCTTGCCCTGTGAGGCAGGTCTTGCCCTGTGAGGCAGGTCTTGCCCTATGAGCCAGGTCTTGCCCTGTGAGCCAGGTCTTGCCCTGTGAGCCAGGTCTTGCCCTGTGAGCCAGGTCTTGCCCTGTGAGCCAGGTCTTGCCCTGTGAGCCAGGTCTTGCCCTGTGAGCCAGGTCTTGCCCTGTGAGCCAGGTCTTGCCCTGTGAGCCAGGTCTTGCCCTGTGAGCCAGGTCTTGCCCTGTGAGGCAGGTCTTGCCCCATGAGCCAGGTCTTGCCCTGTGAGCCAGGTCTTGCCCTGTAAGCCAGGTTTTGCCCTGTGAGCCAGGTCTTGCCCTGTGAGCCAGGTCTTGCCCTGTGAGCCAGGTCTTGCCCTGAGATCCAGGTCTTGCCCTGTAAGCCAGGTCTTGCCCTGTGAGCCAGGTCTTGCTCTGTGAACCAGGTCTTGCCCTGTGAGCCAGGTCTTGCCCTGTGAGCCAGGTCTTGCCCTGTGAGCCAGGTCTTGCCCTGTGAGCCAGGTCTTGCCCTGTGAGCCAGGTCTTGCCCTGTAAGCCAGGTCTTGCCCTGTGAGCCAGGTCTTGCTCTGTGAGCCAGGTCTTGCCCTGTGAGCCAGGTCTTGCCCTGTAAGCCAGGTCTTGCCCTGTGAGCCAGATCTTGCCCTGTGAGCCAGGACTTGCCCCGTGAGTCAGGTCTTGCCCTATGAGCCAGGTCTTGCCCTGTGAGGCAGGTCTTGACCTGTGAGCCAGGTCTTGCCCTGTGAGCCAGGTCTTGCCCTGTGAGCCAGGTCTTGCCCTGTGAGCCAGGTCTTGCCCTATGAGCCAGGTCTTGCCCTGTGAGCCAGGTCTTGCCCTATGAGCCAGGTCTTGCCCTGTGAGCCAGGCCTTGCCCTGTGAGCCAGGTCTTGCCCTGTGAGCCAGGTCTTGCCCTATGAGCCAGGTCTTGCCCTGTGAGCCAGGTCTTGCCCTATGAGCCAGGTCTTGCCCTGTGAGCCAGGCCTTGCCCTGTGAGCCAGGTCTTGCCCTGTGAGCCAGGTCTTGCCCTGTGAGCCAGGTCTTGCCCTGTGAGGCAGGTCTTGCCCCATGAGCCAGGTCTTGCCCTGTGAGCCAGGTCTTGCCCTGTAAGCCAGGTTTTGCCCTGTGAGCCAGGTCTTGCCCTGTGAGCCAGGTCTTGCCCTATGAGCCAGGTCTTGCCCTGAGATCCAGGTCTTGCCCTGTAAGCCAGGTCTTGCCCTGTGAGCCAGGTCTTGCGCTGTGAGCCAGGTCTTGCCCTGTGAGGCAGGTCTTGCCCTGTGAGCCAGGTCTTGCCCTATGAGCCAGGTCTTGCCCTGCGAGCCAGGTCTTGCCCTGTGAGCCAGGTCTTGCCCTGTAAGCCAGGTCTTGCCCTGTGAGCCAGGTCTTACCCTGTGAGCCAGGTCTTGCCCTGTGAGCCAGGTCTTGCCCTGTGAGCCAGGTCTTGCCCTCTCAGCCAGATCTTGCCCTGTGAGCCAGGACTTGCCCCGTGAGTCAGGTCTTGCCCTCTGAGCCAGGTCTTGCCCTGTGAGGCAGGTCTTGACCTGTGAGCCAGGTCTTGCCCTGTGAGCCAGGTCTTGCCCTGTGAGCCAGGTCTTGCCCTGTGAGCCAGGTCTTGCCCTATGAGCCAGGTCTTGCCCTGTGAGCCAGGTCTTGCCCTATGAGCCAGGTCTTGCCCTGTGAGCCAGGCCTTGCCCTGTGAGCCAGGTCTTGCCCTGTGAGCCAGGTCTTGCCCTATGAGCCAGGTCTTGCCCTGTGAGCCAGGTCTTGCCCTATGAGCCAGGTCTTGCCCTGTGAGCCAGGCCTTGCCCTGTGAGCCAGGTCTTGCCCTATGAGCCAAGCCTTGCCCCGTGAGCCAGGTCTTGCCTTGTGAGCCAGGTCTTGCCCTGGCTTACCCGGCTCAACCACCGCTAATATCTCATAACATGTAAGATTTGTGTTGTGGCAGTTGATTCAATAATTGTGAGGGAGGAGCCAAACATTAAGTCCATCCAGTGGTTTTATCAGTACAAGGACACACTGTGAAGACTGATTACCTCTTTTCTGTACAGTTCCACAGTCTTAACATTATGTCCTTGTATTGTACCGATAAAGCCACTGGATAATGAACCGTCTACAATACAGATATTCCGATATTGCAAATGTGTCTAATTCTTTATTTTGTTGGTTCTGTATACCATTCTTGTATAAGTTGTAGATTAAACTTGTAAGTTGTAAGACAAGTGTTGTGAACTTGTAAGTTGTAAGACAAGTGTCTGAACTTGTAAGTTGTAAGACAAGTGTCTGAACTTGTAAGTTGTAAGACAAGTGTTGTGAACTTGTAAGTTGTAAGACAAGTGTTGTGAACTTGTAAGTTGTAAGACAAGTGTTGTGAACTTGTAAGTTGTAAGACAAGTGTTGTGAACTTGTAAGTTGTAAGACAAGTGTTGTGAACTTGTAAGTTGTAAGACAAGTGTTGTGAACTTGTAAGTTGTAAGACAAGTGTTGTGAACTTGTAAGTTGTAAGACAAGTGTTGTGAACTTGTAAGTTGTAAGACAAGTGTTGTGAACTTGTAAGTTGTAAGACAAGTGTTGTGAACTTGTAAGTTGTAAGACAAGTGTCTGAACTTGTAAGTTGTAAGACAAGTGTCTGAACTTGTAAGTTGTAAGACAAGTGTTGTGAACTTGTAAGTTGTAAGACAAGTGTTGTGAACTTGTAAGTTGTAAGACAAGTGTTGTGAACTTGTAAGTTGTAAGACAAGTGTTGTGAACTTGTAAGTTGTAAGACAAGTGTTGTGAACTTGTAAGTTGTAAGACAAGTGTTGTGAACTTGTAAGTTGTAAGACAAGTGTTGTGAACTTGTAAGTTGTAAGACAAGTGTTGTGAACTTGTAAGTTGTAAGACAAGTGTCTGAACTTGTAAGTTGTAAGACAAGTGTCTGAACTTGTAAGTTGTAAGACAAGTGTTGTGAACTTGTAAGTTGTAAGACAAGTGTTGTGAACTTGTAAGTTGTAAGACAAGTGTTGTGAACTTGTAAGTTGTAAGACAAGTGTTGTGAACTTGTAAGTTGTAAGACAAGTGTTGTGAACTTGTAAGTTGTAAGACAAGTGTTGTGAACTTGTAAGTTGTAAGACAAGTGTCTGAACTTGTAAATTGTAAGACAAGTGTCTGAACTTGTAAGTTGTAAGACAAGTGTCTGAACTTGTAAGTTGTAAGACAAGTGTCTGAACTTGTAAGTTCTAAGACAAGTGTTGTGAACTTGAATTAAAACAAAGCGCCACAGTAGCTACAACATAACAGGACGATAATAAACTATACACGATGGCGGGCAACTAGTGACATGGTCCTCAGACAAATAGGGAAATAAACACCTAACAAATCCCCAGGTCCTGATGAACTGTTTGCAAGGTTGTTAAACAAATGTTAAGAGGAACTTAGCATACCTTTAGCTAATCTTTTTAATATATCACGACAAACTGGCATAGTGCCTGACAAATGGAAAATGGCAAAATGTAATACCTATTTACAAGGCAGGTGACAGGTCCTTGGCTTCGAACTATAGACCAATAATCCTTACCTCCATAGTGGGAAAATTTATGGAATCAATAATTGCCGAGGCAATTCGTAGCCATCTTGAAAGGAATAAATTGGTTAATCACAGCATGGTTTTACAAAGGGGCGTTCCTGTCTTACGAATTTATTAACTTTCTTTACTAAGGTATTTGAGGAGGTAGATCATGGTAATGAATACGATATTGTGTATATGGACTTCAGTAAGACTTTCGATAGAGTTCCACATCAGAGGTTGTTGAGAAAACTTAAGGCACACGGAATAGGAGAAATTTTTTCCTGGGTAGAGGCATTGCTGACAAATAGGCAGCAGAGAGTTTACATAAATGGATATAAATAGATATAAATGCACTGGAAAATGTACAAAGGAGAATGACAAAGTTGATCCCATGTATCAGAAATCTTCCCTATGAGGATAGACTGAGGGCCCTGAATCTGCACTCTCTAGAAAGGCGTAGAATTAAAGGGATATGATTGAGGTGTATAAATGGAAGACAGGAATAAATAAAGGGGATGTAAATAGCGTGCTAAAAATATCTAGCCAAGACAGAACTCGCAGCAATGGTTTTAAGCTGGAAAAATTCAGATTCAGGAAGGATATAGGAAAGCACTGGTTTGGTAATAGAGTTGTGGATGAGTGGAACAAACTCCCAAGTACAGTTATTGAGGCTAAAACGTTGTGTAGTTTTAAAAATAGGTTGGATAAATACACGAGTGGGTGTGGGTGGGTGCGAGTTGGACCTGACTAGCTTGTGCTACTAGGTCAGATGCCATGCTCCTTCCTGAAGTGAATGTGACCTGACCTGAATAGGCTAGGGCATAGGCTTAACGCAGTAGGAGAATTGGACTTGCCTTGCATGGGCCAGTAGGTCTACTGCAGTGTTCCTTATGTTCTTATAACTTTTACTTAAAGTGTTCGACACAACACTTATGTTACCACAAGAAGAGTTTCTTCTCAACCTGGATGATTGTTCACAGCAACACAACCTGGATGATTGTTCACAGCAACACAACCTGGATGATTGTTCACAGCAACACAACCTGGATGATTGTTCACAGCAACACAACCTGGATGATTGTTCACAGCAACACAACCTGGATGATTGTTCACAGCAACACAACCTGGATGATTGTTCACAGCAACACAACCTGGATGATTGTTCACAGCAACACAACCTGGATGATTGTTCACAGCAACACAACCTGGATGATTGTTCACAGCAACACAACCTGGATGATTGCTCACAGCAACACAACCTGGATGATTGTGTAGTGGATGATTGTTCACAGCAACACAACCTGGATGATTGCTCACAGCAACACAACCTGGATGAATGTTCACAGCAACACAACCTGGATGATTGTGTAGTGGATGATTGTTCACAGCAACACAACCTGGATGAATGTTCACAGCAACACAACCTGGATGATTGTGTAGTGGATGATTGTTCACAGCAACACAACCTGGATGATTGTTCACAGCAACACAACCTGGATGATTGTTCACAGCAACACAACCTGGATGATTGTTCACAGCAACACAACCTGGATGATTGTTCACAGCAACACAACCTTGATTGTTCACAGCAACACAACCTGGATGATTGTTCACAGCAACACAACCTGGATGATTGTTCACAGCAACACAACCTGGATGATTGTTCACAGCAACAAAACCTGGATGATTGTTCACAGCAACACAACCTGGATGATTGTTCACAACAACACAACCTGGATGATTGTTCACAACACAACCTGGATGATTGTTCACAACAACACAACCTGGATGATTGTTCACAACAACACAACCTGGATGATTGTTCACAGCAACACAACCTGAATGATTGTTCACAACAACACAACCTGGATGATTGTTCACAGCAACAACCTGGATGATTCTTCACAACAACACAACCTGGATGATTGTTCACAACACAACCTGGATGATTGTTCACAACAACACAACCTGGATGATTGTTCACAGCAACACAACCTGGATGATTGTTCACAACAACACAACCTGGATGATTGTTCACAACACAACCTGGATGATTGTTCACAACAACACAACCTGGATGGTTCACAGCAACACAACCTGGATGATTGTTCACAACAACACAACCTGGATGATTGTTCACAACAACACAACCTGGATGGTTCACAGCAACACAACCTGGATGATTGTTCACAACAACACAACCTGGATGATTGTTCACAACACAACCTGGATGATTGTTCACAACAACACAACCTGGATGATTGTTCACAACACAACTGGATGAGCAACACAACCTGGATGATTGTTCACAGGATGATTGTTCACAACAACACAACCTGGATGATTGTTCACAACACAACCTGGATGATTGTTCACAGCAACACAACCTGGATGATTGTTCACAGCAACACAACATGGATGATTGTTCACAACACAACCTGGATGATTGTTCACAGCAACACAACCTGGATGATTGTTCACAGCAACACAACCTGGATGATTGTTCACAACAACACAACCTGGATGATTGTTCACAACACAACCTGGATGATTGTTCACAGCAACACAACCTGGATGATTGTTCACAACACAACCTGGATGATTGTTCACAGCAACACAACCTGGATGATTGTTCACAACACAACCTGGATGACTGTTCACAACAACACAACCTGGATGATTGTTCACAACAACACAACCTGGATGATTGTTCACAGCAACACAACCTGGATGACTGTTCACAACAACACAACCTGGATGATTGTTCACAACAACACAACCTGGATGACTGTTCACAGCAACACAACCTGGATGATTGTTCACAGCAACACAACCTGGATGATTGTTCACAACAACACAACCTGGATGATTCTTCACAACAACATAACCTGGATGATTGTTCACAGCAACACAACCTGGATGATTGTTCACAACAACACAACCTGGATGATTGTTCACAGCAACACAACCTGGATGATTGTTCACAACACAACCTGGATGATTGTTCACAGCAACACAACATGGATGATTGTTCACAACAACACAACCTGGATGATTGTTCACAGCAACACAACCTGGATGATTGTTCACAGCAACACAACCTGGATGATTGTTCACAACAACACAACCTGGATGATTGTTCACAGCAACACAACCTGGATGATTGTTCACAACAACACAACCTGGATGATTGTTCACAACAACACAACCTGGATGATTGTTCACAACACAACCTGAATGATTGTTCACAACACAACCTGGATGATTGTTCACAGCAACACAACCTGGATGATTGTTCACAGCAACACAACATGGATGATTGTTCACAGCAACACAACCTGGATGATTGTTCACAGCAACACAACCTCGATGATTGTTCACAACAACACAACCTGGATGATTGTTCACAGCAACACAACCTCGATGATTGTTCACAACAACACAACCTGGATGAATGTTCACAGCAACACAACCTGGATGATTGTTCACAGCAACACAACCTCGATGATTGTTCACAGCAACACAACCTGGATGATTGTTCACAGCAACACAACCTCGATGATTGTTCACAACAACACAACCTGGATGAATGTTCACAGCAACACAACCTGGATGATTGTTCACAGCAACACAACCTGGATGATTGTTCACAGCAACACAACCTCGATGATTGTTCACAACAACACAACCTGGATGAATGTTCACAGCAACACAACCTGGATGATTGTTCACAGCAACACAACCTGGATGATTGTTCACAACAACACAACCTGGATGAATGTTCACAGCAACACAACCTGGATGATTGTTCACAGCAACACAACCTGGATGATTGTTCACAGCAACACAACCTGGATGATTGTTCACAACAACACAACCTGGATGATCGTTCACAGCAACACAACCTGGATGATTGTTCACAACAACACAACCTGGATTGTTAACAGTGACACTCATACACTAATCTTAAAAGTTTATGGTGGTGGTGTCTCTGGCAAACAGTGCCAGTACTAACAGTTGTGGTCGTAGTAGTAGTTGTGGTGGTGGTAGTAGTGGTTGTAGCAGTAGAAGTAGTAGTAGTAATAGTAGTAGAAGTAATGGTAGCAGTAGTAAATCTCTCAGCAATAAAAACATAAGTATTCTCTAAGCAATTAAAAATATACACACACACACAAATGCACGCACACACACACACACACACACACACACACACACACACACACACACACACACACACACACACACCCACACACACTTAAAACAAAGGTAAAAGAAAACAATAAAAACTAGTAAGTAAACCACGGAACGGGTGGGGTTTGAAACCATGGCGAGAGAATTGCAAAACTGAGATAAATAAAACAGAAAAGAAAAGAATGAAGGAAGACTGTAGCAAGATGAAGATTATCAAAGATTTCTTGTTTGTCAGAGCCAAGTCCAGCAGGTTGTTTCCTCTACCTGGCTCTCTCACAACACACTCCTGGCTCACAACACTCCTGGGTCAGAGCCAAGTCCAGCAGGTTGTTTCCTCTACCTGGCTCTCTCACAACACTCCTGGCTCACAACACTCCTGGGTCAGAGCCAAGTCCAGCAGGTTGTTTCCTCTACCTGGCTCTCTCACAACACTCCTGGCTCACAACACTCCTGGGTCAGAGCCAAGTCCAGCAGGTTGTTTCCTCTACCTGGCTCTCTCACAACACTCCTGGCTCACAACACTCCTGGCTCTCTCACAACACACTCCTGGCTGTCTCACAACACACTCCTGGCTCTCTCACAACACACTCCTGGCTCTCTCACAACACACTCCTGGCTCTCTCACAACACACTCCTGGCTCTCTCACAACACACTCCTGGCTCTCTCACAACACACTCCTGGCTCTCTCACAACACACTCCTGGCTGTCTCACAACACACTCCTGGCTCTCTCACAACACACTCCTGGCTCTCTCACAACACACTCCTGGCTCTCTCACAACACACTCCTGGCTCTCTCACAACACACTCCTGGCTGTCTCACAACACACTCCTGGCTCTCTCACAACACACTCCTGGCTCTCTCACAACACACTCCTGGCTCTCTCACAACACACTCCTGGCTCTCTCACAACACACTCCTGGCTCTCTCACAACACACTCCTGGCTCTCTCACAACACACTCCTGGCTCTCTCACAACACACTCCTGGCTGTCTCACAACACTCCTGGCTCTCTCACAACACACTCCTGGCTCTCTCACAACACACTCCTGGCTCTCTCACAACACACTCCTGGCTCTCTCACAACACTCCTGGCTCTCTCACAACACACTCCTGGCTCTCTCACAACACTCCTGGCTCTCTCACAACACACTCCTGGCTGTCTCACAACACACTCCTGGCTCTCTCACAACACACTCCTGGCTGTCTCACAACACACTCCTGGCTCTCTCACAACACACTCCTGGCTCTCTCACAACACACTCCTGGCTGTCTCACAACACACTCCTGGCTCTCTCACAACACTCCTGGCTGTCTCACAACACACTCCTGGCTCTCTCACAACACTCCTGGCTGTCTCACAACACACTCCTGGCTGTCTCACAACACACTCCTGGCTCTCTCACAACACACTCCTGGCTGTCTCACAACACACTCCTGGCTCTCTCACAACACACTCCTGGCTGTCTCACAACACACTCCTGGCTCTCTCACAACACACTCCTGGCTGTCTCACAACACACTCCTGGCTCTCTCACAACACACTCCTGGCTGTCTCACAACACACTCCTGGCTCTCTCACAACACACTCCTGGCTCTCTCACAACACACTCCTGGCTCTCTCACAACACATTCCTGGCTCTCTCACAACACACTCCTGGCTCTCTCACAACACACTCCTGGCTCTCTCACAACACACTCCTGACTCTCTCACAACACACTCCTGGCTGTCTCACAACACACTCCTGGCTCTCTCACAACACACTCCTGGCTCTCTCACAACACACTCCTGGCTCTCTCACAACACACTCCTGGCTCTCTCACAACACACTCCTGGCTCTCTCACAACACACTCCTGGCTCTCTCACAACACACTCCTGGCTCTCTCACAACACACTCCTGGCTGTCTCACAACACTCCTGGCTCTCACAACACACTCCTGGCTGTCTCACAACACACTCCTGGCTCTCTCACAACACACTCCTGGCTGTCTCACAACACACTCCTGGCTGTCTCACAACACTCCTGGCTCTCTCACAACACACTCCTGGCTCTCTCACAACACACTCCTGGCTCTCTCACAACACACTCCTGGCTCTCTCACAACACTCCTGGCTCTCTCACAACACACTCCTGGCTGTCTCACAACACACTCCTGGGTCTCTCACAACACACTCCTGGCTCTCTCACAACACACTCCTGGCTGTCTCACAACACACTCCTGGCTGTCTCACAACACACTCCTGGCTCTCTCACAACACACTCCTGGCTGTCTCACAACACACTCCTGGCTCTCTCACAACACACTCCTGGCTGTCTCACAACACACTCCTGGCTCTCTCACAACACACTCCTGGCTCTCTCACAACACACTCCTGGCTGTCTCACAACACACTCCTGGCTCTCTCACAACACACTCCTGGCTCTCTCACAACACACTCCTGGCTCTCTCACAACACATTCCTGGCTCTCTCACAACACACTCCTGGCTCTCTCACAACACACTCCTGGCTCTCTCACAACACACTCCTGACTCTCTCACAACACACTCCTGGCTGTCTCACAACACACTCCTGGCTCTCTCACAACACACTCCTGGCTCTCTCACAACACACTCCTGGCTCTCTCACAACACACTCCTGGCTCTCTCACAACACACTCCTGGCTCTCTCACAACACACTCCTGGCTCTCTCACAACACACTCCTGGCTCTCTCACAACACACTCCTGGCTGTCTCACAACACTCCTGGCTCTCTCACAACACACTCCTGGCTGTCTCACAACACACTCCTGGCTCTCTCACAACACACTCCTGGCTGTCTCACAACACACTCCTGGCTGTCTCACAACACTCCTGGCTCTCTCACAACACACTCCTGGCTCTCTCACAACACACTCCTGGCTCTCTCACAACACACTCCTGGCTCTCTCACAACACTCCTGGCTCTCTCACAACACACTCCTGGCTGTCTCACAACACACTCCTGGGTCTCTCACAACACACTCCTGGCTCTCTCACAACACACTCCTGGCTGTCTCACAACACACTCCTGGCTCTCTCACAACACACTCCTGGCTCTCTCACAACACACTCCTGGCTCTCTCACAACACACTCCTGGCTCTCTCACAACACACTCCTGGCTCTCTCACAACACACTCCTGGCTGTCTCACAACACACTCCTGGCTCTCTCACAACACACTCCTGGCTCTCTCACAACACACTCCTGGCTCTCTCACAACACACTCCTGGCTCTCTCACAACACACTCCTGGCTCTCTCACAACACACTCCTGGCTGTCTCACAACACACTCCTGGCTCTCTCACAACACACTCCTGGCTCTCTCACAACACACTCCTGGCTCTCTCACAACACACTCCTGGCTGTCTCACAACACTCCTGGCTCTCTCACAACACACTCCTGGCTCTCTCACAACACTCCTGGCTCTCTCACAACACACCTGGCTCTCTCACAACACTCCTGGCTCACAACACTCCTGGCTCTCTCACAACACTCCTGGCTCTCTCACAACACACTCCTGGCTGTCTCACAACACACTCCTGGCTCTCTCACAACACACTCCTGGCTGTCTCACAACACACTCCTGGCTCTCTCACAACACACTCCTGGCTCTCTCACAACACACTCCTGGCTCTCTCACAACACACTCCTGGCTCTCTCACAACACACTCCTGGCTCTCTCACAACACTCCTGGCTGTCTCACAACACACTCCTGGCTGTCTCACAACACACTCCTGGCTCTCTCACAACACACTCCTGGCTCTCTCACAACACACTCCTGGCTGTCTCACAACACACTCCTGGCTCTCTCACAACACACTCCTGGCTGTCTCACAACACACTCCTGGCTCTCTCACAACACACTCCTGGCTGTCTCACAACACACTCCTGGCTGTCTCACAACACACTCCTGGCTGTCTCACAACACACTCCTGGCTCTCTCACAACACACTCCTGGCTCTCTCACAACACACTCCTGGCTGTCTCACAACACACTCCTGGCTCTCTCACAACACACTCCTGGCTCTCTCACAACACACTCCTGGCTCTCTCACAACACACTCCTGGCTCTCTCACAACACACTCCTGGCTCTCTCACAACACACTCCTGGCTCTCTCACAACACACTCCTGGCTCTCTCACAACACACTCCTGGCTCTCTCACAACACACTCCTGGCTGTCTCACAACACACTCCTGGCTGTCTCACAACACTCCTGGCTCTCTCACAACACACTCCTGGCTGTCTCACAACACACTCCTGGCTCTCTCACAACACACTCCTGGCTCTCTCACAACACACTCCTGGCTCTCTCACAACACTCCTGGCTCTCTCACAACACACTCCTGGCTGTCTCACAACACACTCCTGGCTCTCTCACAACACACTCCTGGCTCTCTCACAACACACTCCTGGCTGTCTCACAACACACTCCTGGCTGTCTCACAACACACTCCTGGCTCTCTCACAACACACTCCTGGCTCTCTCACAACACACTCCTGGCTCTCTCACAACACACTCCTCGCTCTCTCACAACACACTCCTGGCTCTCTCACAACACACTCCTGGCTCTCTCACAACACACTCCTGGCTCTCTCACAACACACTCCTGGCTCTCTCACAACACACTCCTGGCTCTCTCACAACACACTCCTGGCTCTCTCACAACACACTCCTGGCTCTCTCACAACACACTCCTGGCTCTCTCACAACACACTCCTGGCTCTCTCACAACACACTCCTGGCTCTCTCACAACACACTCCTGGCTCTCTCACAACACACTCCTGGCTCTCTCACAACACACTCCTGGCTCTCTCACAACACACTCCTGGCTCTCTCACAACACACTCCTGGCTCTCTCACAACACACTCCTGGCTCTCTCACAACACACTCCTGGCTCTCTCACAACACACTCCTGGCTCTCTAACAACACACTCCTGGCTGTCTCACACCACACTCCTGGCTGTCTCACAACACACTCCTGGCTGTCTCACAACACACTCCTGGCTGTCTCACAACACACTCCTGGCTGTCTCACAACACACTCCTGGCTGTCTCACACCACACTCCTGGCTGTCTCACAACACACTCCTGGCTGTCTCACAACACTCCTGGCTCTCTCACAACACACTCCTGGATGTCTCACAACACACTCCTGGCTGTCTCACACCACACTCCTGGCTGTCTCACACCACACTCCTGGCTGTCTCACAACACACTCCTGGCTGTCTCACAACACACTCCTGGCTCTCTCACAACACACTCCTGGCTGTCTCACAACACACTCCTGGCTGTCTCACAACACACTCCTGGCTGTCTCACAACACACTCCTGGCTCACAACACACTCCTGGCTGTCTCACAACACACTCCTGGCTGTCTCACAACACACTCCTGGCTGTCTCACAACACACTCCTGGCTCACAACACACTCCTGGCTGTCTCACAACACACTCCTGGCTGTCTCACAACACACTCCTGGCTCACAACACACTCCTGACTGTCTCACAACACACTCCTGGCTGTCTCACAACACACTCCTGGCTGTCTCACAACACACTCCTGGCTCACAACACACTCCTGGCTGTCTCACAACACACTCCTGGCTCACAACACACTCCTGGCTGCCTCACAACATACTCCTGGCTGTCTCACAACACACTCCTGACTGTCTCACAACACACTCCTGGCTCACAACACACTCCTGGCTCTCACAACACACTCCTGGCTCACAACACACTCCTGGCTGTCTCACAACACACTCCTGGCTGTCTCACAACACACTCCTGGCTGTCTCACAACACACTCCTGGCTCTCTCACAACACACTCCTGGCTGTCTCACAACACACTCCTGGCTCTCTCACAACACACTCCTGGCTCTCTCACAACACACTCCTGGCTCTCTCACAACACACTCCTGGCTCTCTCACAACACACTCCTGGCTGTCTCACAACACACTCCTGGCTCTCTCACAACACACTCCTGGCTCTCTCACAACACACTCCTGGCTCTCTCACAACACACTCCTGGCTGTCTCACAACACACTCCTGGCTCTCTCACAACACACTCCTGGCTCTCTCACAACACACTCCTGGCTCTCTCACAACACACTCCTGGCTCTCTCACAACACACTCCTGGCTCTCTCACAACACACTCCTGGCTGTCTCACAACACACTCCTGGCTGTCTCACAACACTCCTGGCTCTCTCACAACACACTCCTGGCTGTCTCACAACACACTCCTGGCTCTCTCACAACACACTCCTGGCTGTCTCACAACACACTCCTGGCTGTCTCACAACACTCCTGGCTCTCTCACAACACACTCCTGGCTGTCTCACAACACACTCCTGGCTCTCTCACAACACACTCCTGGCTCTCTCACAACACACTCCTGGCTCTCTCACAACACACTCCTGGCTCTCTCACAACACACTCCTGGCTCTCTCACAACACACTCCTGGCTCTCTCACAACACACTCCTGGCTCTCTCACAACACACTCCTGGCTCTCTCACAACACACTCCTGGCTCTCTCACAACACACTCCTGGCTCTCTCACAACACACTCCTGGCTCTCTCACAACACACTCCTGGCTCTCTCACAACACACTCCTGGCTCTCTCACAACACACTCCTGGCTCTCTCACAACACACTCCTGGCTCTCTCACAACACACTCCTGGCTCTCTCACAACACACTCCTGGCTCTCTCACAACACACTCCTGGCTCTCTCACAACACACTCCTGGCTCTCTCACAACACACTCCTGGCTCTCTCACAACACACTCCTGGCTCTCTCACAACACACTCCTGGCTCTCTCACAACACACTCCTGGCTGTCTCACAACACACTCCTGGCTCTCTCACAACACACTCCTGGCTCTCTCACAACACACTCCTGGCTGTCTCACACCACACTCCTGGCTGTCTCACAACACACTCCTGGCTGTCTCACAACACACTCCTGGCTGTCTCACAACACACTCCTGGCTGTCTCACACCACACTCCTGGCTGTCTCACAACACACTCCTGGCTGTCTCACAACACACTCCTGGCTGTCTCACAACACTCCTGGCTCTCTCACAACACACTCCTGGATGTCTCACAACACACTCCTGGCTGTCTCACACCACACTCCTGGCTGTCTCACACCACACTCCTGGCTGTCTCACAACACACTCCTGGCTGTCTCACAACACACTCCTGGCTGTCTCACAACACACTCCTGGCTCTCTCACAACACACTCCTGGCTCTCTCACAACACACTCCTGGCTGTCTCACAACACACTCCTGGCTGTCTCACAACACACTCCTGGCTCACAACACACTCCTGGCTGTCTCACAACACACTCCTGGCTGTCTCACAACACACTCCTGGCTCACAACACACTCCTGGCTGTCTCACAACACACTCCTGGCTGTCTCACAACACACTCCTGGCTGTCTCACAACACACTCCTGGCTCACAACACACTCCTGACTGTCTCACAACACACTCCTGGCTGTCTCACAACACACTCCTGGCTGTCTCACAACACACTCCTGGCTCACAACACACTCCTGGATGTCTCACAACACACTCCTGGCTCACAACACACTCCTGGCTGCCTCACAACATACTCCTGGCTGTCTCACAACACACTCCTGACTGTCTCACAACACACTCCTGGCTCACAACACGCTCCTGGCTCTCTCACAACACACTCCTGGCTCACAACACACTCCTGGCTGTCTCACAACACACTCCTGGCTGTCTCACAACACACTCCTGGCTGTCTCACAACACACTCCTGGCTGTCTCACAACACACTCCTGGCTCACAACACACTCCTGGCTGTCTCACAACACACTCCTGGCTGTCTCACAACACACTCCTGGCTCACAACACACTCCTGGCTGTCTCACAACACACTCCTGGCTGTCTCACAACACACTCCTGACTGTCTCACAACACACTCCTGGCTCACAACACACTCCTGGCTCTCTCACAACACACTCCTGGCTGTCTCACAACACACTCCTGGTTGTCTCACAACACACTGCTGGCTGTCTCACAACACACTCCTGGCTGTCTCACAACACACTCCTGGCTGTCTCACAACACACTCCTGACTGTCTCACAACACACTCCTGGCTCACAACACACTCCTGGCTGTCTCACAACACACTCCTGGCTGTCTCACAGCACACTCCTGTCTCACAACACACTCCTGGCTGTCTCACAACACACTCCTGACTGTCTCACAACACACTCCTGGCTCACAACACACTCCTGGCTGTCTCACAACACACTCCTGACTGTCTCACAACACACTCCTGGCTCACAACACATTCCTGGCTGTCTCACAACACACTCCTGGCTGTCTCACAACACACTCCTGTCTCACAACACACTCCTGGCTCTCTCACAACACACTCCTGGCTGTCTCACAACACACTCCTGGCTCTCTCACAACACACTCCTGGCTGTCTCACAGCACACTCCTGGCTGTCTCACAGCACACTCCTGGCTGTCTCACAACACACTCCTGGCTGTCTCACAACACGCTCCTGGCTGTCTCACAACATACTCCTGGCTCTCTCACAACACACTCCTGGCTGTCTCACAACACACTCCTGACTGTCTCACAACACGCTCCTGACTGTCTCACAACACACTCCTGACTGTCTCACAACACACTCCTGGCTGTTTCACAACACACTCCTGACTGTCTCACAACAGACCCCTGGCTATATCACAACACACTCCTGGCTGTCTCGCAACACACTCCTGGCTGTCTCGCAACACACTCCTGGCTGTCTCGCAACACGCTCCTGGCTGTCTCACAACACGCCCCTGGCTGTCTCACAACAGACCCCTGGCTATCTCATAACACACTCCTGGCTGTCTCACAACACACTCCTGGCTGTCTCACAACACACTCCTGGCTGTCTCACAACACACTCCTGACTGTCTTACAACACACTCCTGGCTGTCTCACAACACCTGGCTGTCTCAAAACACACTCCTGACTGTCTCACAACAGACCCCTGGCTATCTCATAACACACTCCTGGCTGTCTCGCAACACACTCCTGGCTGTCTCGCAACACGCTCCTGGCTGTCTCACAACACGCCCCTGGCTGTCTCACAACAGACCCCTGGCTATCTCATAACACACTCCCGGCTGTCTCGCAACACACTCCTGGCTGTCTCACAACACACTCCTGGCTGTCTCACAACAGACCCCTGGCTATCTCATAACACACTCCCGGCTGTCTCGCAACACACTCCTGGCTGTCTCACAACACACTCCTGGCTGTCTCACACCACACTCCTGGCTCTCTCACAACACACTCCTGGCTGTCTCACAACACACTCCTGGCTGTCTCGCAACACACTCCTGGCTCTCTCACAACACACTCCTGACTGTCTCACAACACACTCCTGGCTGTCTCACAACAGACCCCTGGCTATCTCATAACACACTCCCGGCTGTCTCGCAACACACTCCTGGCTGTCTAACAACACACTCCTGGCTGTCTCACAACAGACCCCTGGCTATCTCATAACACACTCCCGGCTGTCTCGCAACACACTCCTGGCTGTCTCACAACACACTCCTGGCTGTCTCACACCACACTCCTGGCTCTCTCATAACACACTCCTGGCTGTCTCACAACACACTCCTGGCTGTCTCGCAACACACTCCTGGCTCTCTCACAACACACTCCTGTCTCACAACACACTCCTGGCTGTCTCACAACATACTCCTGACTGTCTCACAACACACTCCTGGCTGTCTCACACATTCCAGTCTCACAACACACTCGTGGCTGTCTCACAACACCTGGCTGTCTCACAACACACTCCTTGCTGTCTCACAACACACTCCTGGCTGTCTCACAACACACTCCTGGCTGTCTCACAACACCTGGCTGTCTCACAACACACTCCTGGCTGTCTCACACCACACTCCTGGCTGCCTCACAACACACTCCTGTCTCACAACACACTCCTGGCTGTCTCACAACAGACTTTTGGCTGTCTCACAACAGACCCGAAACCCTCTTCAGGTATATTCCAGTTATACCTGACTCTCTCACAAACTGTTGTAAATAGAACAGTCGTCAACCTCGGGATTGGCTAAATTAAAAACTTCCATTAAAAATGACAGTGTCATACCTAAAATGACAGTGTCATACCTGAAATAAGATTGGCACACCTACAAACACTGGGAACTTCCTCTCACAGAAGTTTACTTGGGTCACTGTCTAGCTTTGTGGGTCTTAGTTTCTCGAGCCCATTAAATTATTAATGTCAAAACGATTCTCCTAAAATTTCCTGGAGGTGCGTATAAGCACGTCGGATAGTTACTACACCCACTACTACTACTGCTGGAGGTGCGTATAAGCACGTCGGATAGTTACTACACCCACTACTACTACTGCTGGAGGTGCGTATAAGCACGTCGGATAGTTACTACACCCACTACTACTACTGCTGGAGGTGCGTATAAGCACGTCGGATAGTTACTACACCCACTACTACTACTGCTGGAGGTGCGTATAAGCACGTCGGGTAGTTACTACACCCACTACTACTACTGCTGGAGGTGCGTATAAGCACGTCGGGTAGTTACTACACCCACTACTACTACTTCTGGAGGTGCGTATAAGCACGTCGGGTAGTTACAACAACCACTACTACTACTGCTGGAGGTGCGTATAAGCACGTCGGGTAGTTACTACACCCACTACTACTACTTCTGGAGGTGCGTATAAGCACGTCGGGTAGTTACAACACCCACTACTACTACTGCTGGAGGTGCGTATAAGCACGTCGGGTAGTTACTACACCCACTACTACTACTGCTGGAGGTGCGTATAAGCACGTCGGGTAGTTACTACACCCACTACTACTACTGCTGGAGGTGCGTATAAGCACGTCGGGTAGTTACTACACCCACTACTACTACTGCTGGAGGTGCGTATAAGCACGTCGGGTAGTTACTACACCCACTACTACTACTGCTGGAGGTGCGTATAAGCACGTCGGGTAGTTACTACACCCACTACTACTACTGCTGGAGGTGCGTATAAGCACGTCGGGTAGTTACTACACCCACTACTACTACTGCTGGAGGTGCGTATAAGCACGTCGGGTAGTTACAACACCCACTACTACTACTGCTGGAGGTGCGTATAAGCACGTCGGGTAGTTACTACACCCACTACTACTACTGCTGGAGGTGCGTATAAGCACGTCGGGTAGTTACTACACCCACTACTACTACTGCTGGAGGTGCGTATAAGCACGTCGGGTAGTTACTACACCCACTACTACTACTGCTGGAGGTGCGTATAAGCACGTCGGGTAGTTACAACACCCACTACTACTACTGCTGGAGGTGCGTATAAGCACGTCGGGTAGTTACAACACCCACTACTACTACTGCTGGAGGTGCGTATAAGCACGTCGGGTAGTTACAACAACCACTACTACTACTGCTGGAGGTGCGTATAAGCACGTCGGGTAGTTACTACACCCACTACTACTACTGCTGGAGGTGCGTATAAGCACGTCGGGTAGTTACAACACCCACTACTACTACTGCTGGAGGTGCGTATAAGCACGTCGGGTAGTTACAACAACCACTACTACTACTGCTGGAGGTGCGTATAAGCACGTCGGGTAGTTACTACACCCACTACTACTACTGCTGGAGGTGCGTATAAGCACGTCGGGTAGTTACAACACCCACTACTACTACTGCTGGAGGTGCGTATAAGCACGTCGGGTAGTTACTACACCCACTACTACTACTGCTGGAGGTGCGTATAAGCACGTCGGGTAGTTACAACAACCACTACTACTACTGCTGGAGGTGCGTATAAGCACGTCGGGTAGTTACTACACCCACTACTACTACTGCTGGAGGTGCGTATAAGCACGTCGGGTAGTTACTACAACCACTACTACTACTGCTGGAGGTGCGTATAAGCACGTCGGGTAGTTACAACAACCACTACTACTACTGCTGGAGGTGCGTATAAGCACGTCGGGTAGTTACTACACCCACTACTACTACTGCTGGAGGTGCGTATAAGCACGTCGGGTAGTTACTACAACCACTACTACTACTGCTGGAGGTGCGTATAAGCACGTCGGGTAGTTACAACAACCACTACTACTACTACTTCCTTCCCTCATACCTTTCACTACTACCTTCTTTTATGCCTCCCTTTTCTCTCTCCCTTTCTATTTCTTGTCCCACCAACCACTCTCCCTACTACACACTTCCATTACCACTACTACTACCACTACCAGCCTTACTACTATCACTACCAGCCTTACCACTACCACTACCAGCCTTACCACTACCACTACTACTACCAGCCTTACCACTACCACTACCAGCCTTACCACTACCACTACCAACCTTACCACTACCAGCCTTACCAATAACACTACTACTACCACTACCAGCCTTACTACTACCACTACCAGCCTTACTACTACCACTACCAGCCTTACCAATAACACTACTACTACTACTACTACTACCACTACAAGCCTTACCATTACCACTACCAGCCTTACCAATAACACTACTACTACCACTACCAGCCTTACCACTACTACTACTACCACTACCAGCCTTACCACTACCACTACCAGCCTTACCAATAACACTACTACTACTACCACTACCAGCTTTACCACTACCAGCCTTACTACCACCACTACCAGCCTTACCACTACCAGCCTTACTACTTCCACTACCAGCCTTACCAATAACACTACTACTACCACTACCAGCCTTACTACTACCACTACCAGCCTTACCAATAACACTACTACTACTACCACTACCAGCCTTACTACTACCACTACCAGCCTTACTACTACCACTACCAGCCTTACTACTACCACTACCAGCCTTTCTACTACCACTACCAGCCTTACTACTACCACTACCAGCCTTACCAATAACACTACTACTACTACCACTACCAGCCTTACCAATAGCACTACTACTACTACCACTACCAGCCTTACCAATAACACTACTACTACTACCACCACTACCAGCCTTACCACTACCACTACTACCACCACTACCAGCATTACCAATAACACTACTACTACCACTACCAGCCTTACCATTACCACTACTACCACCACTACCAGCCTTACCACTACCACTACTACTACCACCACTACCAGCCTTACCACTACCACTACTACTGCCACTACCTGCCTTACCACTACCAGCCTTACCAATAACACTACTACTACTACTACTACCACTACCAGCCTTACCACTACCGGCCTTACCAATAACACTACTACTACTACTACTACCACTACCAGCCTTACTACTACCACTACCAGCCTTACCACTACCACTACTACTACCACCACTACCAACCTTACCACTACCACTACTACCACCACTACCAACCTTACCACTACCACTACTACCACCACTACCAACCTTACCACTACCACTACCACCACTACCAACCTTACCACTACCACTACTACTACCACCACTACCAACCTTACCACTACCACTACTACTACCACCACTACCAACCTTACCACTACCACCACTACCAACCTTACCACTACCACTACTACTGCCACTACCTGCCTTACCACTACCAGCCTTACCAATAACACTACTACTACTACCAGCCTTACCACTACCAGCCTTACCAATAACACTACTACTACTACCACCACTACCAGCCTTACCACTACCACTACTACTACCACTACCAGCCTTACTACTACCACTACCAGCCTTACCACTACCAACCTTACCACTACCACTACTACTACCACCACTACCAACCTTACCACTACCACTACTACTACCACCACTACCAACCTTACCACTACCACTACTACTACCACCTCTAAAGTTCCGTCCCTGCCAGCTGCCTGTATATAATGGCTCCTTCTCTTCTGTCTGTTAAAGTAACTTCCTCAGTGGTCCAAGTAACTTCCTCAGTGGTCCAAGTCGGAGAAAAACATCGTCGTAAGCTCTTCTCAATATGTGACTTTTTTGTGTACACTGTGGGAGGCACACAGTGTGGTGGTGGGAGGGGTGGGAGGCACACATTGTGGTGGTGGGAGGGTGGGAGGCACACATTGTGGTGGTGGGAGGGCTGGGAGGCACACATTGTGGTGGTGGGAGGGGTGGTAGGCACACTGTGTGGTGGAGGGAGGGTGGGAGGCACACAGTGTGGTGGTGGGAGGAGTGGGAGGCACACAGTGTGGTGGTGGGAGGAGTGGGAGGCACACATTGTTACAAAAAACGCGATTCTAAAAGCTTAGAGATCTCCAGTGAATACTAGAAAGGACTGCCCTTCTAACATCCAGCCTGTTACTGGGTTTTCGTAACAAGTAGTCAGTATCCTTGTCCAATTATCCATTAAAATTCAGTATGGTTCAATAGTGCTTTAGGATTACAACTGGTAGGCTACTAACTAGAGAAATTAAAATTTAATAAATTTATTAAGTCTAGAGGTATATTATCAAATTAAATTAAATTAAATTAATCACATCAATCAAAATAAAATCAATCTCTCGAGTTCAATATTGTGCTGAAAGCACATATCACATTTATAATTCTTAAGTACCGTCTGGTACATTAACATTTAATAAGATATTACAAATATGTACAAGTGTGTGTATGCGTGTAAGTGCTCTTAAGTAGTTAGCTATGTCTCAAGACTCGAATAAGACTTAAACAAGTGACTGACAAAGTCCTCAAATAAACTAACTTCTTGACCGACTGGCAAACCGAACAGTCTGCTTGATATTGCAATGCAATATCAAGCGACTGCGACACAGAATCAGGAACTGGGAAATAATATAACGACACTAAGTAGGGACCATCAGCAGATCCTCCACAAAAGTTACAAAACTCCCATACTACTGAATCTATGTTCAGCATAGGAAAAACGCGACTGTGACAATACACAGAAACCAGTACAAAATTAGGTCAGAAGCTATAGCTAAGGACCTGAGATACTCAGAGTGTCTAAGCGACACACAACCTCAGTACAACGTCGAAAATCACTAAGTCTATACAATGTTCTGTGAACAGAGTTCTACAGAACTAACAAGAATAATGAGACAGACAATCTGTAAAACAAGCAAGCGAGTCTAGAGCAGAATGAAAACTTCACGAGAGGTGAGGACACCCCCCCTCGATCACGTGATAGCTACGTGGACAACTGCAGCTCAGAAGCCGGCAGTATAACGAGCGACAAGCGATAATTACAGTAGTTTGACAATCAAGACTAACTGAGCACATATTATGTACATCCTAACAACATAAGCCACGTCAAATAACAATATAAGGAAATACATTTGCGATTTAGCTATTATCGCAAATATAAGCAATATAAAATTATATGAAAAGGTAATATACATTACATATATACATAATAATCATTGTAACCCATTCAGGTGTTGCAACACCCCCTCCAACACGACAGAGGGTCGCACTAGGAGTTGCATTAATGTCTTTCACATTTTTCTGATTACTCATATCAATACAATTTAATATAAATATTAATCCGAGTCTCTCTTGTGCCAAGCACTTCTACAATTTCACAGCGTCCGTCACTAGGATATGCCCCTTGTACTAGGGCAGTACACAGTATCGTATCTCTGCATACTCGTGGTTATGTACATCAGTGTAGAGACAGAATAGCGCTGACAAGGAGGGCACGTTGAGGCTCGATCATAGTAGAGGAGACTGCATTCCACTCTTAAGTAGTGGTTGTGGAATGCTAGGCAGTATGAACATCTGAGTATGAAACAGCTTAAGGTGTGTAGTGTGGGGGGGGGGGGGTCTGCGACAGGACAGTGTTGCGTCACGCGCAGTACCTCGCCCACACGACACTACCCACTCAACACTCAGCTTATGTCTCCTTACACACAATACTGTGAATATATAAATATAATAATCAGACATGACATGAGTATATATAGTTAATATGGGCTGGAGGGATTAAGTTACTTTACTGAATTTGACATAGCAAGTAACAAAAGGTATTTGGGCATAAAATTACGTTAATTTAATGTAACTGATAATTATTAAGGACGAGACAGAGCGTCAGCAATTACATTACAATGACCACTTATGTGTTTTATACTAATAGAATAAGGTTGGATTCTGAGAGCCCACCTCATGATCCTAGCATTCTTACTCTTCATGGTGTTTATATAGGTGAGTGGATTGTGGTCTGAAAAAACGTTAATTTTAAATGGGGAAGTGCCCAAATACACGTCAAAATGTTCTAAGGACACCACAAGAGCTAGAGCCTCTTTCTCAATAGTGGCATAATTTTTCTGGTGTCGTTTAAGCTTAGATGAATAGTAACATATAGGATGGAGAATGTCAGTGGATGTTGACTGTTGGAGCAGCACAGCGCCCACTGCATAACCACTCGCATTTATATGTAAAACGATGAAAAGATTGAAATTAGGACTCAACACTGGAGCAGAGGAAAGCAAGCGCTTCAACCTTTTGAACGAGTCTGAACAATGTCTAGTCCAGATGAATTGAACTTTGCTACTAGAGCTCATAGTGAGAGGTGTAGGTGGAGGTGTGTGCGCTGGCTTGCCTGTCACTTGACAAACGTGGCAACGTCGCCCATGATCAGCTACTGTTTCCTTCATCTTTGGCCAAGTAAAATGTTTTGCCAGTTTACCGAGTGTCTTCTTGACACCCAAATGTCCTCCTATGGGACTATTGTGAGCAAAATCAATGGCTTGTTCACGAAATGTAACTGGTAACACTACTAGATGCTTGACTGTGTTGGAAACACTATCAGCTGACAACTTACATGTGTTTTTCTCCATCAGTACACCGTTACTATAATAGTAACAATTATCGAGATCCTTTGCTTCACTCTCAGTAACTGCTATATCTCTCAGTCTTTCCAGTGACTGATCAACAAACTGATCCTTGATTAAATCATCATGAGTTAGAAATTTAACGTCAGTTGTGTCCTGACTAGGTTGATGACCGGGGGGAGTCAGTGTTAAGGACCCTGGGCGCAGAGCGTCACTAAACAACATATTCAACCCCAAATCATCGTCATCAACTAACTCAACAGGAGACAAGGATGGTTGTTGAATCTTTGACATAGCTCTAGTAATTGCGCTGAGAGGAAATAAAATAGGTTTCTCTCTACAAGCTTCAATGGCATAATTATCATCAGTGTTATTATCAATCACAAGTGGTTCTTTACATATACCAGCATGAAGGATATCGTTCCCTATCAACAAGTCCACTGACCTGATGGGAAATACACCACTGGATATACCCACTGAAATATAACCAGTATAATAGCTTGTTTCAATATAAACTTTGTGCAGAGGCACTTTTATAACAGCCCCTCCATAGGCTTCTAACAATACATCTATCTTACAATAGGTATCATCAGTTATGGGCAGTACATCTTCTCTTAATAACGTGAGATAACTGCCAGTGTCTCTGAAGTTAGATGTGATTCGTCAAATCCTATTCTGCCTCTTGAAAAGTAAGGACTCATCGCTGAACGAATCTTTTCGTCAGATACACTTTCTGACGCTAGTCATCTATCCTGAGTAACATTATCTAAAACAGTAGGATAAGAGGAATTGCTAGGATTTTGGTGCCTTTGTTGCTCGGAAGAGGATACGACTTGAGTGAGGGCGCCAGCCGCACGACTGCTACTCGTATCTCTTTCTAACTTATAGCAATACTCTCTAACATGCCCTTTTCTGTTACAATAGGTACATTTAACTTTCTTCTTCTCGATATCAGATTTCTGTCTAGCCACAGAGACAGATTCAGGATTGTGAGTTTTCCTGGTAAAGGTACGAGAAGTTACAGTAGCAGGTACATCAGGCCGGCAATGAGCAGCTGATTTAGGTTGCCAACTTCTAGGACAATTTTTAGTTACCTTGTTTCTGTGTGTTTTAGTACGTACAAGTTTGTGAGAAATCTCGTAATTGTCTGCTAATGCTGCAGTTTCCAGAATATCCGAGGTAGTATGATCGATCAGATATTCTTGTATGTCAGCAGACATACAGTTGTTAAACTCTTCATGTAGTAACAACTGAACAAGGCTGTCGTAGTTGTTACTCTTGGCAGACCTACACCACCTCTGAAATGCAACTTTTTTCTCACGAGCAAACTCTACACAAGTTTGATCTTGTCGTCGTTGTAACGTACGAAATGCTCTTTGATAACTTACAGGTAACAAGTTATACGTCTCTAGAATAGTTTGTTTGACAGCGTCATAACTAATGTACTTAGCAAATGGCAAAGCTGCAGTACAGGTTTGAGCTCTTCCCGTCAACGCTGTATGCAGCAATGTTGCCCAGTGCTTACGTGGCCAGTTCATAGCACGTGCCTGGTTCTCAAACACATCAAAATATGTGTCTAAGTCACTTTCAAAAAACTTAGGAACCATGGATGCAGCTTTCTGCACATTAAATGTGTCCTGTGATATATCAGTCTGTTGTCTTTCCAGACGAACATTTTCTCTTTGGAAATCTTCTTCGTTCAATTTCCTCTGTGCCTCTATTTGTGCAGTCTGCAACATAATGAGGCGTTCCAACCTCTCAAACTGTTCCTGAGAGATAGGACCAGTGGGTAATGGAGGAGTAGGGAAATTAACATGGTCTGGACGGTCCTTAGGTCGGACACTTGGTCCAGCCGTCTCTAGTGTGTCTAGATCTGGTCTAGGATAAGTAGATACAGGTGTATCATACACTGTACTAGTATTAGGCTGTGTCATGCTAACAGCTATACTCTGTACTATAGTGTCAGTGAAGGAAGGAGCGAGCGAGAACTGAGCTACACTAGGCTCAGACACTAGGCTCACTTCTGCTCTAGTTGCTCTTTCTTCAACTTCAAATAGAGCCATACTTCCTAATTGTGACACTAGGCTTTCAGAATCTGAATCATAATCAGACATCTCTGCATGAGCAGGAAACAATATATCTTTAATTAACGCTCTGACAGTTTCTGCGGTGTAATTCCTGTTATACGTCACACCGAGATATTTGGCTACTTGCCAACACGTCTGAAGTTTTAATGTACTTAACTCAGACAAAGTCAGAGTATCAATTAACTGTTTCACTTTGGCATACATCACAAAAATAATTGTACTACGAGAGAGTGATTATGGGAAACTATAATCCTAATAGGAATTTTAGTGTTGGTTGTCTTAGAGCTAGAACTCATAAACAGTATTTCCATCTCCTTGGATCAAGAGACTCAGTCAAGTACATACATCCACCTGGTATGTTGTACAAGACTAAACTCAAAGTCTTCAGATTAGGAAAGTACTCAAAGTGTTTGATCATAGAAGTACTAGTATGACAAACTGGACAATTTCTCCAACACCTTGGATCAAGAGCATCCCGGACAGGCCCCCATTTGTTACAAAAAACGCGATTCTAAAAGCTTAGAGATCTCCAGTGAATACTAGAAAGGACTGCCCTTCTAACATCCAGCCTGTTACTGGGTTTTCGTAACAAGTAGTCAGTATCCTTGTCCAATTATCCATTAAAATTCAGTATGGTTCAATAGTGCTTTAGGATTACAACTGGTAGGCTACTAACTAGAGAAATTAAAATTTAATAAATTTATTAAGTCTAGAGGTATATTATCAAATTAAATTAAATTAAATTAATCACATCAATCAAAATAAAATCAATCTCTCGAGTTCAATATTATTGTGCTGAAAGCACATATCACATTTATAATTCTCAAGTACCGTCTGGTACATTAACATTTAATAAGATATTACAAATATGTACAAGTAAGTGTGTGTATGCGTGTAAGTGCTCTTAAGTAGTTAGCTATGTCTCAAGACTCGAATAAGACTTAAACAAGTGACTGACAAAGTCCTCAAATAAACTAACTTCTTGACCGACTGGCAAACCAAACAGTCTGCTTGAACAACAAAGAATGCTAAGCCCAATAGCAATGCAATATTAAGCGACTGCGACACAGAATCAGGAACTGGGAAATAATATAACGACACTAAGTAGGGACCATCAGCAGATCCTCCACAAAAGTTACAAAACTCCCATACTACTGAATCTAAGTTCAGCATAGGAAAAACGCGACTGTGACAATACACAGAAACCAGTACAAAATTAGGTCAGAAGCTATAGCTAAGGACCTGAGATACTCAGAGTGTCTAAGCGACACACAACCTCAGTACAACGTCGAAAATCACTAAGTCTATACAATGTTCTGTGAATAGAGTTCTACAGAACTAACAAGAATAATGAGACAGACAATCTGTCCAACCAGCAAGCGAGTCTAGAGCAGACTGAAAACTTCACGAGAGGTGAGGACACCCCCCCCCCTCGATCACGTGATAGCTACGTGGACAACTGCAGCTCAGAAGCCGGCAGTATAACGAGCGACAAGCGATAATTACAGTAGTTTGACAATCAAGACTAACTGAGCACATATTATGTACATCCTAACAACATAAGCTACGTCAAATAACAATATAAGGCAATACATTTGCGATTTAGCTATTATCGCAAATATAAGCAATATAAAATTATATGAAAAGGTAATATACATTACATATATACATAATAATCATTGTAACCCATTCAGGGGTTGCAACACACATTGTGGTGGAGGGAGGATGGGAGGCACACAGTGTGGTGGTGGGAGGAGTGGGAGGCACACAGTATGGTGGTGGTGGGAGGAGTGGGAGGCAACCAGTGTGGCGGTGGGAGGGGTGGGAGGCACACATTGTGGTGGTGGGAGGGGTGAGAGGCACACACTGTGGTGGTGGGAGGGGTGGGAGGCACACACTGTGGTGGTGGGAGGAGTGGGAGGCACACAGTGTGGTGGTGGGAGGGGTGGGAGGCACACAGTGTGGTGGTGGGAGGGGTGGGAGGCACACAGTGTGGTGGTGGGAGGGGTGGGAGGCACACAGTGTGGTGGTGGGAGCGGTGGGAGGCACACAGTGTGGTGGTGGGAGGGGTGGGAGGCACACAGTGTGGTGGTGGGAGGGGTGGGAGGCACACAGTGTGGTGGTGGGAGGAGTGGGAGGCACACAGTGTGGTGGTGGGAGGAGTGGGAGGCACACAGTGTGGTGGTGGGAGGAGTGGGAGGCACACAGTGTGGTGGTGGGAGGAGTGGGAGGCACACAGTGTGGTGGTGGGAGGAGTGGGAGGCACACAGTGTGGTGGTGGGAGTGGGAGGCATACAGTGTGGTGGTGGGAGGAGTGGGAGGCACACAGTGTGGTGGTGGGAGGAGTGAGAGGCACACAGTGTGGTGGTGGGAGGAGTGAGAGGCACACAGTGTGGTGGTGGGAGGAGTGGGAGGCACACAGTGTGGTGGTGGGAGGAGTGGGAGTGGTGAGGGTGGTGGTGATGGTGGTGACGGTGGTGGTGGTGGTGGTGGTGATGGTGGGGGTGATGGTGGTGATGGTGGAGGTGGGGGTGGTGGTGATGGTGATGGTGGTGATGAGGGTGGTGGTGATGGTGATGGTAGTGGTGATGGTGGTGGTGATGGTGGTGGTGGTGGTGGTGATGGTGGGGGTGATGGTGATGGTGGAGGTGGTGGTGGTTTGGGTTGTGGTGGTGATGGTGGTGGTGGGGGTGGTGGTGGTGGTGGGGGTTGTGGTGATGGGGGTGGTGGTGGGGGTTGTGGTGGTGATGGTGGTGGTGGTGGTGGTGGTGGTAGGGGTGGTGATGGTACGGGTGGGGGTGGTGATGGTGGTGGTCGGGGTGGGGATGGTGGTGGTCGGGGTGGGGGTGGTGATGGTGATGGTGGTGATGGTGGTTATGGTGGGGGTGGTGATGGTGGTGATGGTGGGGGTGGTGATGGTGGGGGGTGGTAATGGTGGGGGGTGGTGATGGTGGGGGTGGTGATGGTGGGGGGTGGTGATGGTGGTGGAGATGGTGAGGGTGGTGATGGTGGTGATGGTGGGGGTGGTGATGGTGGTGATGGTGGGGTGGTGGGGGAGGTGATGGTGGTGATGTGAGGTGGGGTGGGGGTGGTGGGGGTGGGGGTGGTGATGGTGGTTATGGTGGGGGTGGTGATGGTGTTATGGTGGGGTGATGGTGATGGTGGTGGGGGTGGTGATGGTGGGGATGGTGATGGTGGTGATGTTGGTGGTGGTGGGGGTGGTGATGATGGGGGTGGTGGGGGTGGTGGTGGTGATGGTGGTGAGGGTGGTGATGGTGGTGATGGTGGGGGTGGTGATGGTGGGGTGGTGAGGGTGGCAATGGTGGTTATGGTGGGGGTGGTTGTGGTGATGGTGGGAGTGGTGGTGGTGGTGGTGGGGATGGTGGTGATGGTGGGGGTGGTGGTGATTGTGGTTATGGTGGAGGTGCTGATGGTGGGGATGGTGATGGTGGTGGGGTTGTGGGGGTGGTGAGGGTGGTGGTGGTGGGGGGGGTGGTGGTGAGGGTGGTGGTGGGGGGGGTGGTGGTGGTGGTGGTGAGGGTGGGGGTGGGGGGTGGTGGTGGTGGTGGGGTTGTGGGGGTGGTGGTGATGGTGGGGGTGGTGAGGGTGGTGGTGGGGGTGGTGGGGTGGTGAGGGTGGTGGTGAGGGTGGGGGTGGTGGGGTGGTGAGGGTGGTGGTGAGTGTGGGGGTGGGGTAAAAAGCGGGGAGCAGTTCACAGCAGTATAAAAGTGTGGAGCAGATCACAGCAGTATAAAAGTGTGGAGCAGTTCACAGCAGTATAAAAGTGTGGAGCAGTTCACAGCAGTATAAAAGTGTGGTGCAGTTCACAGCAGTATAAAAGTGGGGAGCAGTTCACAGCAGTATAAAAGTGGGGAGCAGTTCACAGCAGTATAAAAGTGTGGTGCAGTTCACAGCAGTATAAAAGTGTGGACAGTTCACAGCAGTATAAAAGTGGGGAGCAGTTCACAGCAGTATAAAAGTGTGGTGCAGTTCACAGCAGTATAAAAGTGGGGAGCAGTTCACAGCAGTATAAAAGTGTGGTGCAGTTCACAGCAGTATAAAAGTGTGGACAGTTCACAGCAGTATAAAAGTGTGGACAGTTCACAGCAGTATAAAAGTGGGGAGCAGTTCACAGCAGTATAAAAGTGTGGTGCAGTTCACAGCAGTATAAAAGTGGGGAGAAGTTCACAGCAGTATAAAAGTGGGGAGCAGTTCACAGCAGTATAAAAGTGGGGAGCAGTTCACAGCAGTATAAAAGTGTGGAGCAGTTCACAGCAGTATAAAAGTGGGGAGCAGTTCACAGCAGTATAAAAGTGTGGTGCAGTTCACAGCAGTATAAAAGTGGGGAGCAGTTCACAGCAGTATAAAAGTGGGGAGCAGTTCACAGCAGTATAAAAGTGGGGAGCAGTTCACAGCAGTATAAAAGTGTGGTGCAGTTCACAGCAGTATAAAAGTGGGGAGCAGTTCACAGCAGTATAAAAGTGGGGAGCAGTTCACAGCAGTATAAAAGTGTGGTGCAGTTCACAGCAGTATAAAAGTGGGGAGCAGTTCACAGCAGTATAAAAGTGTGGAGCAGTTCACAGCAGTATAAAAGTGTGGTGCAGTTCACAGCAGTATAAAAGTGGGGAGCAGTTCACAGCAGTATAAAAGTGGGGAGCAGTTCACAGCAGTATAAAAGTGTGGTGCAGTTCACAGCAGTATAAAAGTGGGGAGCAGTTCACAGCAGTATAAAAGTGGGGAGCAGTTCACAGCAGTATAAAAGTGGGGAGCAGTTCACAGCAGTATAAAAGTGGGGAGCAGTTCACAGCAGTATAAAAGTGGGGAGCAGCTCACAGCAGTATAAAAGTGGGGAGCAGTTCACAGCAGTATAAAAGTGGGGAGCAGTTCACAGCAGTATAAAAGTGGGGAGCAGTTCACAGCAGTATAAAAGTGGGGAGCAGTTCACAGCAGTATAGTGTGGATGTTGCAACCCCTGAATGGGTTACAATGATTATTATGTATATATATAATGTATATTACCTTTTCATATAATTTTATATTGCTTATATTTGCGATAATAGCTAAATCGCAAATATATTGCTTTATATTCTAATTTGACTTATGTTGTTAGGATGTACATAATATGTGCTCAGTTCAAGTCTTGATTGTCAAACTACTGTAATTATCGCTTGTCGCTCGTTATACTGCCGGCTTCTGAGCTGTGCTGTCCACGGGGCTATCACGTGATCGAGGGGGGGGGTGTCCTCACCTCTCGTGAAGTATAGTCTGCTCTAGACTCGCTTGGTGGTGGGACAGATTGTCTGTCTCATTATTCTTGTTAGTTCTGTAGAACTCTGTTCACAGAACATTGTGGTATAAACCTTGGTAATAAATACCGACAAGTTGGTTTAGAAAGACACGTAAGCAAACACTATAACATATTTATTAGAAAACGTTTCGGTCCTGGGACCTTGATCACTTGATCAAGGTCCCAGGACCGAAACGTTTTCTAATAAATATGTTATAGTGTTTGCTTACGTGTCTTTCTAAAACAGAACATTGTATAGACTTAGTGATTTTCGACGTTGTACTGAGGTTGTGTGTCTCATAGACACTCTGAACATCTCAGGTCCTGAGCTGTAGCTTCTGACCTAATTTTGTACTGGTTTCTGTGTATTGTCACAGTCAAGGTTTTTCCTATGCTGAAGTTAGATTCAGTAGTATGGGAGTTTTGTAACTTTTGTGGAGGATCTGCTGATGGTCCCTACTTAGTGTCGTTATATTATCTCCTTGATCCTGATTGTGTCGCAGTCGCTTGTTATTGCATTGCTATTGGGCTTAGCATTCTTTGTTGTTCAAGCAGACTGTTCGGGTTGCCAGTCGGTCAAGAAGTTTGTTTATTTGAGGACTTTGTCAGTCACTTGTTTAAGTCTAGTCGTTAGAGCATTTACACGCATACACACTTGTACATATTTGTAATATCTTATTAAATGTTAATGTACCAGACGGTACTTAAGAATTATAAATGTGATATGTGCTTTCAGCACAATAATATTGAACTCGAGAGATTGATTTTATTTTGATTGCTGTGATTAATTTAATTTGATAATATACCTCTAGACTTAATAAATTTATTAAATTTTAATTTCTCTAGTTAGTAGCCTACCAGTTGTAATCCTGAAGCACTATTGAATAATACTGAATTTTAATGGATAACTGGACAAGGATACTGACTACTTGTTACGAAAACCCAGTAACAGGCTGGATGCTACAAGGGCAGTCCTTTCTAGTATTCACTGGAGATCTCTAAGCTTTTAGAATCGCGTTTTTTGTAACAGTGGACAGTTCACAGCAGTATAAAAGTGTGGACAGTTCACAGCAGTATAAAAGTGTGGACAGTTCACAGCAGTATAAAAGTGTGGACAGTTCACAGCAGTATAAAAGTGGGGAGCAGTTCACAGCAGTATAAAAGTGTGGAGCAGTTCACAGCAGTATAAAAGTGGGGAGAAGTTCACAGCAGTATAAAAGTGTGGTGCAGTTCACAGCAGTATAAAAGTGTGGTGCAGTTCACAGCAGTATAAAAGTGTGGAGCAGTTCACAGCAGTATAAAAGTGGGGAGCAGTTCACAGCAGTATAAAAGTGGGGAGCAGTTCACAGCAGTATAAAAGTGGGGAGCAGTTCACAGCAGTATAAAAGTGGGGAGCAGTTCACAGTAGTATAAAAGTGGGGAGCAGTTCACAGCAGTATAAAAGTGGGGAGCAGTTTACAGCAGTATAAAAGTGTGGAGCAGTTCACAGCAGTATAAAAGTGTGGAGCAGTTCACAGCAGTATAAAAGTGTGGAGCAGTTCACAGCAGTATAAAAGTGTGGAGCAGTTCACAGCAGTATAAAAGTGGGGAGCAGTTCACAGCAGTATAAAAGTGTGGAGCAGTTCACAGCAGTATAAAAGTGTGGAGCAGTTCACAGCAGTATAAAAGTGGGGAGCAGTTCACAGCAGCATAAAAGTGTGGAGCAGTTCACAGCAGTATAAAAGTGTGGACAGTTCACAGCAGTATAAAAGTGTGGACAGTTCACAGCAGTATAAAAGTGGGGAGCAGTTCACAGCAGTATAAAAGTGTGGACAGTTCACAGCAGTATAAAAGTGGGGAGCAGTTCACAGCAGTATAAAAGTGTGGTGCAGTTCACAGCAGTATAAAAGTGGGGAGCAGTTCACAGCAGTATAAAAGTGTGGACAGTTCACAGCAGTATAAAAGTGGGGAGCAGTTCACAGCAGTATAAAAGTGGGGAGCAGTTCACAGCAGTATAAAAGTGTGGACAGTTCACAGCAGTATAAAACTGGGGAGCAGTTCACAGCAGTATAAAAGTGTGGTGCAGTTCACAGCAGTATAAAAGTGGGGAGCAGTTCACAGCAGTATAAAAGTGTGGACAGTTCACAGCAGTATAAAAGTGGGGAGCAGTTCACAGCAGTATAAAAGTGGGGAGCAGTTCACAGCAGTATAAAAGTGTGGACAGTTCACAGCAGTATAAAACTGGGGAGCAGTTCACAGCAATATAAAAGTGGGGAGCAGTTCACAGCAGTACAAAAGTGTGGACAGTTCACAGCAGTATAAAAGTGGGGAGCAGTTCAAAGCAGTATAAAAGTGTGGACAGTTCACAGCAGTATAAAAGTGTGGACAGGCACTGGACAAGCACCTAAAGTCAGTTCCTGATCAGCCGGGCTGTGGCTCGTACGTTGGTTTGCGTGCAGCCAGCAGCAACAGCCTGGTTGATCAGGCGCTGATCCACCAGGAGGCCTGGTCACAGACCGGGCCGCGGGGGCGTTGACCCCCGAAACTCTCTCCAGGTAAACTCCAGTTCACAGCAGTATAAAAGTGGGGAGCAGTTCACAGCAGTATAAAAGTGTGGACAGTTCACAGCAGTATAAAAGTGGGGAGCAGTTCACAGCAATATAAAAGTGGGGAGCAGTTCACAGCAGTACAAAAGTGTGGACAGTTCACAGCAGTACAAAAGTGTGGACAGTTCACAGCAGTATAAAAGTGGGGAGCAGTTCACAGCAATATAAAAGTGGGGAGCAGTTCACAGCAGTACAAAAGTGTGGAGCAGTTCACAGCAGTATAAAAGTGTGGAGCAGTTCACAGCAGTATAAAAGTGGGGAGAAGTTCACAGCAGTATAAAAGTGGGGAGCAGTTCACAGCAGTATAAAAGTGGGGAGCAGTTCACAGCAGTATAAAAGTGTGGATAGTTCACAGCAGTATAAAAGTGGGGAGAAGTTCACAGCAGTATAAAACTGTGGAGCAGTTCACAGCAGTATAAAAGTGTGGATAGTTCACAGCAGTATAAAAGTGTGGAGCAGTTCACAGCAGTATAAAAGTGTGGAACAGTTCACAGCAGTATAAAACTGTGGAGCAGTTCACAGCAGTATAAAAGTGTGGATAGTTCACAGCAGTATAAAAGTGTGGAGCAGTTCACAGCAGTATAAAAGTGTGGAACAGTTCACAGCAGTATAAAAGTGTGGAGCAGTTCACAGCAGTATAAAAGTGTGGAACAGTTCACAGCAGTATAAAAGTGTGGAACAGTTCACAGCAGTATAAAAGTGTGGAACAGTTCACAGCAGTATAAAAGTGTGCAACAGTTCACAG
>NW_027195112.1:245000-255000 GCF_038502225.1 Cherax quadricarinatus
CACACACACACACACACACACACACATGCACATATGTGGTAATGCTTTATTTACAGCTAGCAAAGTCAGGGTATTTCTCCAGAATGGTCTGTAATATACCACTGTGGATAAAATACTTAGCCATTTCTTGAACACTTCTGAGTGAGTTGTTTCTAAATTCATTAATTTTATCGCACTCCAGTACATAATGACGCAGGGTGTGACAATAATCCATCTGGCAAAGTTTACATTTCGTTTGGTCTACATCTGGTGGTGGTGATTTAACCTGCCAAAGATACTTGTAACCCAGCCGGAGCCGGGCGGTAGTGACATCCAAGAGTCTGCTTATTTTGCAAAGTAAAAGGACACAAGTGCAACTAACGTGACATTTATTGTGGCAACGTTTCGCTCTCCAGGAGCTTTATCAAGCCATTACCATTATCAAGCCAAGTCTGCTTATTTTGTTGGATGCACCATAGACATGTGGCTCCTCCTGCATGATAGAATGATGATAGATGGACTCACTGGTGTCAATCTCCCTGAGCCTTAAGTCCATAAAATTCAGCTGAAGTTCTTTTCGTATTATTGTTCTCAAACTACTACCTGACAAGCCAAGATTGTAATCTACTCCCTCTTTGAAAGCATACAGCTTAGCCAATTTATCAGTTCTATCATGCATCTGAAGACCAATGTGAGATGGAATCCACAGCATGTGCACTCTGACTCCACTGTCCACAATCCTACCATACCTGTGTCTGGCTTCTGACACAAGCATGCCACAATTTATGCTTAATGAGTTGAGAGCATTTATGGATGACAGAGAATCAGTTACAATTAAACTGTCAATCTTTGATACATAGATGCATTTCAGTGCAAGGAGTATGGCAAACAGTTCTGTCTGAAGGGTAGAGGCCCAATTATTGATGCGTGCTCCAATTTCTTTAAGAGAGCCATCACTCTGTACGACAACAGCAGCACTACCAGCTGCACCAGTGGATTGGTGAACAGAACCATCAACGTAAATAATTTGCGAGTGTGTGTGCTGTGTGACTAAGTTATCAATACAGCTTAAGGCCTCATGTTTGGCTTCAAGGCGAAGTTTTGGTTGTGATTTAAGAAGTAGTTTGGGGGGAAATGGAGGAATGGTAGTTTGGAATGGGGTAATATTCCATGGAGCGGAGAAGTGCCGCTGTTGCCTTACTTGACATAGATCATGTATCTGATTCATGCGGAGGTCGGTTCCAGTCTTTTCGATCCATCTGGAGGAGTGTTCACCAGTGCTGAGGAAAGTTTGGAGGGCTTCTGTGCAGGGGTTTGAATGAGCTTTCCTGAGCATATTAACCCCAATTAGGATATTTCTTTCAGTAACACGATCTCTGATGCTTGGAATATCAAGTTCTTTTTGCATATTTAAAATTTTGGCAGTACGAGGGCATCCTAGGATGATCCTCATTGCTTCGTTCTGCAGTTTTTCCAGCCCTCCAAGCTTCCAGTCAGACACAAGAGCAAGTAGTGGCGCAGCATAATCAACCAATGATCTAATATAAGCAAGATACATCATTTTCACAATTTTAACATTAGCACCATACCTGGGGTGAAGCCCTGCCACAACTCTAAGTGCTCTTAGTCGTTCTTTGTATTGGCGACAAAGTCTTGTTACAACAGGTCCAAGTAGTGGAACCTCAAAGCCTAGATACCTGTATCTGCTTACATATTCTAGAAGAGACCCATCATGCAATTGGATCTGACGAACTGTGCCTCTCTGTCGAGGAGGACGCCTATTGAGTATCTTTGTTTTATCAGTAGAGATTATCAACCCCAGGTCCTGACACGAGGCTAGTACATGATTAAGAATGTTTTGGGTGTTGGAGAATCCGGTGGTGTGAATCATTATATACATCGACAAACTTGATATCTTGATTTACAAAATCCTGCCTGTGTGATGGAACACGACACCCTCCGCTACCTACATTAATTCTCCAGCTTCATACTTCTGCTTTATGTAGATCAAAGATAAGATCGTCTTCACTTCCCCCACTATCTCCAGTACACTAGTCGCATCTTAGTCTGAAAAGTGGCAGATGAAGTTCAATGTGGACAAACGTAACGTCGTTGACAATAAAAATAATCCTCGAAGTTTTAAACTAGGTGTATCGTCCATCAAACATAATGAGACGTCAGTAAACGTGTCATGAATATATGAAGGTGTCTGATGCAACAAACAATCGTGGATGTCGGGTACAGGTGTTTCAGTAAGTCGAGAACACGTGATGTATAACATAATGGGTATTATACACAAATAACCCGTACATAGAACAGAGGAGCTTACGACGACGTTTCGGTCCAACTTGGACCATTTACAAAGTCACACTAACGAAAAGGAGAGCAGGATGGGTATATATAGGTAGGAAGTCATCCTCAAATAATCTAACCTCTTGATTAACAAGGCATTCATAACAGCTTGATTGAACAATAAGACGACCATTTGCTGTTGCAACCCCTGAATGGGTTGCAATATGTATAATGTATATTATGATTATGAATATAATGTATATTATCTTTTCATATACTTTTATACTGCTTATATTTGCGATAATAGCTAAATCGTGAATATATTGCTTTATAATATTATTTGACTTAGTTATGTTGTTAGGTAGGATGTTACATATTATGTGCTCAGTTCAAGTCTTGATTGTCTAACTACTGTAATTATCGCTTGTGGCTCGTTAGACTGCCGGCTTCTTGCTGGGCAACGACCCACGGAGCTATCACGTGATCGAGGGGGGGGTGTCCTCACCTCGCCTGAAGTATTCAGTCTGGTCTAGACTCTCTTGGTGGTCGGACAGATTCTGTCTCATTATTCTTGTTAGTTCTGTAGAACTCTGTTCACAGAACATTGGATAGACTTAGTGAATTTCGACGTTGTACTGAGGTTGTGTGTCGCATAGACACTCTGAGCAACTCAGGTCCTGAGCTGTATCTTCTGACCTAACTTGTACTGGTTTCTGTGTACTGTCACAGTCGGGGATTTTCTTATGCTGAACTTAGATTCAGTAGTATGGGAGTTTTGTGACTTTTGTGGAGGATCTGCAGATGGTCCCTACTTAGTGTCGTTATATTATCTCCTTGTTCCTGATTTTGTGTCGCAGTTGCTTGTTATATTGCTATTGGGTTTAGCATTCTTTTTGTTGTTCAAGCAGACTGTTCTGATTGCCAGTTGGTTAAGAAGTTAGTTTATTTGAGGACTTTGTCAGTCACTTGTTTAAGTCTAGTCGAGTCTTGAGACATAGCGAACTACTTAGAGCACTTACACACATACACACTTGTACATATTTGTAATATCTTATTAAATGTTAATGTACCAGACGGTACTTAAGAATTATAAATGCGATATGTGCTTTCAGCACAATAATACTGTACTCAAGAGAAGTGAATATTTTGATTACTGTGATTAATTTAATTTGATAATATACCTCTAGACTTAATAAATTTATTAAATTTTAATTTCTCTAGTTAGTAGCCTACCAGTTGTAATCCTGAAGCACTATTGAATCATACTGAATTTTAATGGATAATTGGACAAGGATACTGACTACTTGTTACGAAAACCCAGTAACAGGCTGGATGCTAGAAGGGCAGTCCTTTCTAGTATTCACTGGAGATCTCTAAGCTTTTAGAATCGCGTTTTTTGTAACATTTGCCAACAGCAATAAAGTCACAAGCAGCAGCGAGTCAGGAACAACGAAACAAAATAACGACCTTAACTGGGGACCATCAGTAGATCCTCCATAAAAGGCAAAAAATCCCTTAATACTGAATCTGGGTTCAGCATAACCAAATCCCCGACTACGACTGTGTGTAGATGCCCAAAGTAAGCCAGAAGCTGTCACTGAGGACTTGGGTTGACTCAGAGTGTCAGTACAACACAACTTCAATAAAACGTCAAAAATCACTAAGTCTGGACTATGCTCTGTGAACAGAGTTACACAGAGTTACCAGAAGTATGTTTCGACCCACCAGCGTAATCTTACTCAACCAAAATAGTCTAAATAATGAACAAACAACAAGACAGAGAGACAGAGAGATGTTGGTCGAACAAGGACCAGCAGAGAAGAGAGAGTGAGCAAGGGAGGACAGTCCTCAAGCTCAGGTGCGATCACATGATTCTCTTGGGGAGCTGCTGTCCAGCTACTCCAGAAAAGCCGGCAGGTAAACAAGCCAGGTAGTAGTTAATAAGGTAGTTTGCTAATGTAGGCAGCCAATCTACACTCCCGAACTATGAGCACAAAAGTATAAATGTTACAACCTACTTAATGACATATGCTGAGTCAAATAATAATATAGAGCAAGATATTTTCAGTTTAGCTAATACTAAAAATATCAGCAATGCAAAATTATATGAAAGACAATATACATAATTACAATATATATATATATATATATATATATATATATATATATATATATATATATATATATATATATATATATATATATATATATATATTATTGATAAACATTGTGCCTCATTCAGGAGACACAATACCCACCCACTGAGTATCAGTCTTGTACTACTCTGCCACCCACCCACTGAGTATCAGTCTTGTACTACTCTGCCACCCACCCACCCACTCAGCAGCTGACTTGAATAATCCTTTCCTTTAAGAGTGGTACACCAAGAAGGTGGAGGTCAAGCAGCTGGTACACCAAGAAATTGACCTTGAAGGTGGAGGTCAAGCAGCTGGTACAACATGAGATTGACCTTGAAAGTGGAAGTCATGCAGATGGTAGAACAAGAGGTTGACCTTGAAGGTGGAAGTCATGCAGATGGTAGAACAAGAGGTTGACCTTGAAGGCGGTCAAGCAGCTGAGTGATCACACATCCTTTTAAGAAATCCTGGGTTTTCTGGTGTAATTTAAGATGGCGCAAAAAGCAACTGTTATGATAGCAGAACCTTGTTTTACCACTGTGTGATGTAAATGATTCTTGGTGGTTCATGATAGCAGAACCTTGTTTTACCACTGTGTGATGTAAATGATTCTTGGTGGTTCATGATACCAGAACCTTGTTTTACCACTGTGTGATGTAAATGATTCTTGGTGGTTCATGATAGCAGAACCTTGTTTTACCACTGTGTGATGTAAATGAATCTTGGTGGTTCATGATAGCAGAACCTTGTTTTACCACTGTGTGATGTAAATGAATCTTGGTGGTTCATGATAGCAGAACCTTGTTTTACCACTGTGTGATGTAAATGATTCTTGGTGGTTCATGATAGCAGAACCTTGTTTTACCACTGTGTGATGTAAATGAATCTTGTTTTACCACTGTGTGATGTAAATGATTCTTGGTGGTTCATGATAGCAGAACCTTGTTTTACCACTGTGTGATGTAAATGATTCTTGGTGGCTCCCAGTTTTCTGATGACTAAAACATATGTTGAACACCAAGGTATCTTAAGTTAGAGATGTCTCTCCAGTACAGTCCAGAGATGCAGCAGTTAACAACGTGGTCAATCGGAGACGGGCCGGCTACAGGAAGTAGGTCAGGCCTATAAGTTGGGCCATAGGCCAAAATTTGATGTACTGATCCTTGTGTGGCACAGCAGCAACAACATGGAATTTTGGTAAATAGAATATCTTATATAATTCCACTGGTAAATCTGTGGCTCACCTGATGAGACTAATGTAGTGTGACGCGGTACACCCGCGTCACACTTACTGCCACTTATGATACACATATATCACACAAACCTTACTACTGAAACCTTGCAGCTCAGTGTCACAACGTGTGTGTGTGTGTGTGTGTGTGTGTGTGTGTGTGTGTGTGTGTGTTGTGTGTGTTGTGTGTGTTGTGTGTGTGTGTGTGTGTGTGTGTGTGTGTGTGTGTGTGTGTGTGTGTGTGTGTGTGTGTGTGTGTGTGTGTGTGTGTGTGTGTGTGTGTGTGTGTGTGTGTGTGTGTGTGTGTGTGTGTGTGTGTGTGTGTTGTGTGTGTGTGTGTGTGTGTGTGTGTGTGTGTGTGTGTGTGTGTGTGTGTGGTGTGTGTGTGTGTGTGTGTACTCACCTATTTGTACTCACCTATTTGTGGTTGCAGGGGTCGAGTCACAGCTCCTGGCCCCGCCTCTTCGCTGATTGCTACTAGGTCCTCTCTCTCCCTGCCCCATGAGCTCTATCATACCTCGCCTTAAAACTATGTATGGTTCCTGCCTCCACCACATCACTTTCTAGGCTATTCCATGGCCTGACTACTCTATGACTGAAGAAATACTTCCTAACATCCCTTTGATTCATCTGAGTCTTCAACTTCCAATTGTGACCTCTTGTGTCTGTGTCCCATCTCTGGAACATCCCGTCTTTGTCCACCTCGTCTATTCCGCGCAGTATTTTATATGTCGTTATCATGTCTCCCCTGACCCTCCTGGCCTCCAGTGTCGTCAGGCCGATTTCCCTCAACCTTTCTTCATAGGACAATCCCCGTAGCTCTGGGACTAGTCTTGTTGCAAACCTTTGCACTTTCTCTAATTTCTTGACGTGCTTGACTAGGTGTGGATTCCAAACTGGTGCTGCATACTCCAGTATGGGCCTGACGTAGATGGTGTACAGAGTCTTAAACGAATCCTTACTGAGGTATCGGAACGCTATCCGTAGGTTTGCCAGGCGCCCGTATGCTGCAGCAGTTATCTGATTGATGTGCGCCTCAGGAGATATGCTCGGTGTTATACTCACCCCCAGATCTTTTTCCTTTAGTGAGGTTTGCAGTCTTTGGCCATCTAAACTATATTGTGTCTGCGGTCTTCTTTGCCCTTCCCCAATCTTCATGACTTTGCATTTGGCAGGGTTAAATTCTAGGAGCCAGTTGCTGGACCAGGCTTGTAGCCTGTCCAGATCTCTTTGTAGTCCTGCCTGATCCTCGTCCGATTCGATTCTTCTCATTAACTTCACATCGTCTGCAAACAAGGACACTTCTGAGTCTATCCCTTCCGTTATGTCGTTCACGTATACCAAGAACAGCACAGGTCCTAGGACTGACCCCTGTGGAACCCCGCTTGTCACAGGCGCCCACTCTGACACCTCGTCGCGTACCATGACTCGTTGTTTCCTCCCTGTCAGATATTCTCTGATCCATTGCAGTGCCTTTCCTGTTATGTGTGCCTGGTCCTCTAGCTTTTGCAGTAACCTCTTGTGAGGAACTGTGTCGAAAGCCTTCTTGCAGTCCAAAAATACGCAGTCGATCCACCCCTCTCTCTCTTGTCTTACTTCTGTCACCTTGTCATAAAACTCTAGTAGGTTTGTGACACAGGATTTTCCTTCCCTGAAACCGTGCTGGTTGTCAATTATACACTTGTTTCTTTCCAGGTGCCCCACCACTCTCCTCCTGATGATCTTCTCCATGACCTTGCATACTATACACGTTAGAGATACAGGTCTGTAGTTTAGTGCCTCATGTCTGTCTCCCTTTTTAAAAATTGGGACTACATTTGCCATTTTCCATACCTCAGGGAGTTGCCCAGTTTCAAATGATGTGTTGAAGATCTTTGTTAATGGCTCACACAATATCTCTGCTCCCTCTTTAAGGACCCATGGAGAGATGTTGTCTGGTCCCACCGCCTTTGAGGTGTCAAGTTCGCATAGCAGCTTCTTCACCTCCTCCTTGGTTATATGTACCTCATCCAGCACTTGCTGGTGTGCCCCCCTGTTCTGATTTCTTGGAGTCCTACTGGTTTCCACTGTAAATACCTCTTTAAATCTTGTGTTGAGCTCCTGACATACCTCTCGGTCGTTTCTTGTGAATTCCCCATCACCCTTCCTCAGTCTGATTACCTGGTCCTTGACTGTTGTTTTCCTCCTGATGTGGCTGTACAACAGCTTCGGGTCAGTCTTTACTTTTGATGCTATGTCATTTTCATATTGTCTCTGAGCCTCCCTTCTTATCTGTGCATATTCGTTTCTGGCTCTTCGGCTGATTTCTTTATTTTCCTGAGTTCTCTGTCTTCTGTACCTTTTCCATTCTCTATTACACCTAGTTTTTGCCTCCCTACACCTTTGGGTGAACCAAGGACTCGTTCTGTTCTTCCCATTATTTCTGTTTCCCTTGGGAACAAACCTCTCCTCTGCCTCCTTGCATTTTGTTGCTACATAGTCCATCATTTCTTGTACTGGTTTTCCTGTCAGTTCCCTCTCCCACTGAATGTCTTGAAGGAAGTTCCTCATGCCTGAGTAGTTCCCCCTTTTGTAGTTTGGTTTTTCCCAGCCTATTCCTGCTACTCTCTCCACTTGGAGCTCAACTATGTAGTCGAAGCACAGAACCACATGATCACTAGCTCCCAGGGGCCTTTCATACATGATACCCTCGATGTCCGAACTACTCATGGTGAATACAAGGTCCAACCTTGCTGGTTCATCCTCTCCTCTCTCTCTGGTAGTGTCTCTAACATGTTGATGCATGAGGTTCTCCAGTACCACATCCATCATCTTGGCTCTCCATGTTTCGGGACCCCCATGGGGCTCCAGGTTTTCCCAGTCAATCTCCTTGTGATTGAAATCACCCATAACTAGTAACTTTGCTCCCCCCATGTGTGCTCTCCTGGCCACCTCGGCTAGTGTGTTGATCATTGCTCTGTTGCTCTCATCGTATTCTTCTCTTGGCCTCCTGCAGTTCTGTGGTGGGTTGTACATTACTGCAATTATCACCTTATGTCCCTCAGACTGGATTGTTCCTACTAAGTAGTCCCTTTCGCCCATGCCATCCATTCCTTCCATTTTCTCAAAACCCCACTGGTTTTTAATGAGCAGTGCAACTCCTCCTCCCCCTCTCCTCCCTCTGTCTTTCCTGAAGATTTGATATCCGGATGGAAAGATTGAATCTGTTATTATTCTGGTGAGTTTTGTTTCTGTGAGTGCTATTATGTCTGGGGATGTCTCTTTGATTCTTTCGTACCACTCCTCATACTTGTTTGTTATTCCATCTGCATTTGTATACCACACCTTCAACTTCTTTTCTAAGACTGTAGTCTGGGAAGTATATTGGGGTTGGGGAAGTGGGAGACCTGGTAAGGAACTATGGGTTGTTGCTGTGGGGGTGAAGTTTGTAATGTAGTGGGTGGGGGCATTGGATGTGGCATGGGTGTTTTGATTTAGAGTGTTTGGTTGCACTGGGGTTGACCTGGTTGGGAGGCTTCTATAGAAAGTTGTGAGGGAGGCTGTATTAGATCTTCTTCCTGGGTCTGGGATCTCCTGTCTGTCTTCTCCATCCCCTCTCTTTCCTCCTTTCGCCTTTGTACCATCTCTCTCAGTTTCTTCCTTTCTTCTTGTGTTCTGTCGCGGTCGAGATACACCCTCCTGTATGCCGTCATGTCCCTTAATCGTGCTTTCTCCTGCAGTATCCTGGTCCGAGTTGCTTCTGCCTTGAAGGTCACTCTCACTGGCCGGGTTCTTTTTTTTACAAACCCCCCTATTCTCCGAAAATTTTCCAGCTGGGTCATATCGTCTTCTCCTATTGCTTTCATGATGCTTTCAATTGCTTTTTTTTCCCCTTGTTTTCTTGCTTCATATGTTTCCCCTTCGACTTCCTGGAGCCCATACACAAAGACTGACCTCACCCTTTCATTCTCCCACTGCATATCCCTGTGTATCCCCTCATTTAATTTGGTTTCCTCCACTGCAGCTTTCCTTTCATCAGTTTCACTGGCTAATGTACTTGGGCTCAGTGGCCTGTCATTTTCCCTTCTCGGCTTTCCTTGGGCTCTGTTGTTGTCTGTTAGGGCCTCCACATAAAGCTTAGCTCTTTCATTTGCTACAGTCTCCTCTGATAGAGCATCTCCATGCAGTTGTGCCCCTTCTTTCCCTACAGTCCCCTTATTTGTGGCTGAGGTAGCAGTCTCTGATGTCAATCCCAAAATGTTCTTTAGTTCTTTATGCTGTTTCAGATTTTTCAGTTCCTCTTCTAAACTCTGTATCCTAGCTTCTGCTGTTTTGACATGCACCTCCCACTTCCTGCTTTCCATATCTATCCTCTCTTCCA
>NW_027195112.1:257500-312500 GCF_038502225.1 Cherax quadricarinatus
TATATATATATATATATATATATATATATATATATATATATATATATATATATATATATATGTCGTGCCGAATATGTAAAACTGGTCAATTAGCAAGAACTCATTTAAAATTAAGTCCTTTCTAAAATTTTCACTTATACGTTTAAAGATATATTTTTTAAATTAATGTTAATGTAAAAAATTTTAATTTTGCACCAAAAGAATCTTAGAAAACTTACCTAACCTTATTATAACAAGCGTAATTTATTTTAGCCTAACCCAACTAAATATGTTTTAAATACGTTTACAATAATTTAGTGCTAAACAAACACAATCAAACATATTTTTTTCGTTAGGTTCAGAATAATTTTGGCGAAATTATTGCATACACAAATTTTCACTTGTCCTATATGGCAAGATGAACGTTGCTATTTAAGCCAAGATCGCAAGTTCTGCCTATTCGGCACGACATATATATATATATATATATATATATATATATATATATATATATATATATATATATATATATATATATATATAGATATATATATATATATATATATACATCGGAGACTCGATGCAACGGAACATCAGTCGTCAGTTGTGTGCTAAAGAGGGCAAGTGGTACCCCCACCAGGAAGTGTTTTTCAGGGGTAAGGTTATTGTCAGTCACTGCCGCGACTCTCAACACCTGACTCCACCTGTAGTCATGCTAGATCAAGCTCTTGTTCCTTCTAATGCATTATCAGTGTTCCGAAAGTCGGTAATAAACGAATGTAACAGTTGACTGGGATGAGAAGACGTTTCATGACATTCTCGTGTAGTGGATAGACAATGACCTTAGCAGGTGGTGGTTGCTGCCTCGCCAGAACATCGATACCTCTCATAATCATAGCTGGTGGTGGTTGCTGCCTCGCCAGAACATTGATACCTCTCATGATCTTAGCTGGTGGTGGTTGTTGCCTCGCCAGAACATCGATACCTCTCATGATCTTAGCTGGTGGTGGTTGTTGCCTCGCCAGAACATTGATACCTCTAATGATCTTAGCTGGTGGTGGTTGTTGCCTCGCCAGAACATTGATACCTCTCATGATCTTAGCTGGTGGTGGTTGCTGCCTCGCCAGAACATCGATACCTCTCATGATCTTAGCTGGTGGTGGTTGCTGCCTCGCCAGAACATTGATACCTCTAATGATCTTAGCTGGTGGTGGTTGTTGCCTCGCCAGAACATTGATATCTCTCATGATCCTAGCTGGTGGTGGTTGCTGCCTCGCCAGAACATTGATACCTCTCATGATCTTAGCTGGTGGTGGTTGTTGCCTCGCCAGAACATTGATACCTCTCATGATCTTAGCTGGTGGTGGTTGCTGCCTCGCCAGAACATTGATACCTCTCATGATCTTAGCTGGTGGTGGTTGCTGCCTCGCCAGTATGATACTTCTCATGACCTTAGCTGGTGGTGGTTGCTGCCTCGCCAGTATGATACTTCTCATGACCTTAGCTGGTGGTGGTTGCTGCCTCAAAAGTATGATACTTCTCATGACCTTAGCTGGTGGTGGTTGCTGCCTCGCCAGTATACTTCTCATGACCTTCGCTGGTGGTGGTTGCTGCCTCACCAGTATGATGCTTCTCATGACCTTAGCTGGTGGTGGTTGCTGCCTCGCCAGTACATTGATACTTCCATGACCTTAGCTGGTGGTGGTTGCTGCCTCGCCAGTACATTGATACTTCCATGACCTTAGCTGGTGGCGGTTGCTGCCTCGCCAGTATACTGATACTTCTCATGACCTTAGCTGGTGGTGGTTGCTGCCTCGCCAGTACACTGATACTTCTCATGACCTTAGCTGGTGGTGGTTGCTGCCTCGTCAGTGTGATACTTCTCATGACCTTAGCTGGTGGTGGTTGCTGCCTCGCCAGTATGATACTTCTCATCACCTTAGCTGGTGGTGGTTGGTGCCTCGCCAGTATGATACTTCTCATGACATTAGCTGGTGGTGGTTGCTGCCTCGCCAGTATGATACTTCTCATCACCTTAGCTGGTGGTGGTTGCTGCCTCGCCAGTATGATACTTCTCATCACCTTAGCTGGTGGTGGTTGCTGCCTCGCCAGTATGATACTTCTCATGACCTTAGCTGCTGGTGGTTGCTGCCTCGCCAGTATGATACTTCTCATGACCTTAGCTGCTGGTGGTTGCTGCCTCACCAGTATGATACTTCTCATGACCTTAGCTGCTGGTGGTTGCTGCCTCGCCAGTATGATACTTCTCATGACCTTAGCTGCTGGTGGTTGCTGCCTCGCCAGTATGATACTTCTCATCACCTTAGCTGGTGGTGGTTGCTGTCTCGCCAGTATGATGCTTCTCATGGTTTTAGCTAGTGGTGATTGCTGCCTCGCCAGTATGATGCTGCTCATGGTTTTAGCTAGTGGTGGTTGCTGCCTCGCCAGTATGATGCTTCTCATGGTTTTAGCTGGTGGTGATTGCTGCCTCGCCAGTATGATGCTTCTCATGGTTTTAGCTGGTGGTGGTTGCTGCCTCGCCAGTATGATGCTTCTCATGGTCTTAGCTAGTGGTGGTTGCTGCCTCGCCAGTATGATACTTCTCATGATCTTAGCTGCTGGTGGTTGCTGCCTCGCCAGTATGATACTTCTCATGATCTTAGCTGCTGGTGGTTGCTGCCTCGCCAGTATGATACTTCTCATGATCTTAGCTGCTGGTGGTTGCTGCCTCGCCAGTATGATACTTCTCATGACCTTAGCTGCTGGTGGTTGCTGCCTCGCCAGTATGATACTTCTCATGACCTTAGCTGCTGGTGGTTGCTGCCTCGCCAGTATGATACTTCTCATGACCTTAGCTGCTGGTGGTTGCTGCCTCGCCAGTATGATGCTTCTCATGGTCTTAGCTGCTGGTGGTTGCTGCCTCGCCAGTATGATGCTTCTCATGGTCTTAGCTGCTGGTGGTTGCTGCTTCGCCAGTACATCCACACTTTTTGCGCTAGGTAAAAGGACACAAGTGCAACTAATGTGGCATTTTATTTTGACAACGTTTCGCTCTCCAGGAGCTTTGTCAAGCTATTTTAACGACTTAACAAAGCTCCTGAGAGCGAAACGTTGCCACAAGAAAATGTCACATAAGATACACTTATGTCCTTTTAAAGTTAACATATTGTGGGTAATTCTAACAACATTATTATGACGCTTCTCATCCTCACCTTGCTGTACAGGGAAGAAACACTACACAACAACTGTCTCAAGAAATCGTAATGACACGATTGCAAACAATCCACGGTACGGGCGGGGATTGAACCCGCGGTGATTGAGTCGTAAAACTTCAGACCGACGCGTTAGCCTATAGTGAATAAATAATAATAATAATAATAATAATAATAATAATAATAATAATAATAATATCTTTATTTACTACAAGTACATGTACAAGGTATACAGTCCTAGCTGACAACAATGACATACTACTATATAGAAACTCCCTTGTTATGCTCTGCATTTCGGGCAAATTAGGTCAGTGTCCCAGGATGCGACCCACACCAGTCGACTAACACCCAGGTACCCATTTTACTGATGGGGAACATAGACAACAGGTGGAAAGAAACACGTCCAATGTTTCTACTCTGGCTGGGAATCGAACCCAGACCCTCGCCGTGGGAAACGAGAGCGTTAACCACCAGTAGTTAATGCGTAGGTCTGGAGTTTTACGACTCACTGCGGGTTCAATCCCTGCCCGTACCGTGGATCAAGCTTGTGTTGGGCGCAACGTTTAGCCGTGTAAAGCTATTAAGCTTGCTGTGCCGAACGTAGCTTTTGTTTTTCGCCATTATAGCGGTACGACATCTGGAAGCTGGTGCCGGTGTTTACTGTGTGAGTCATTACTCTCCACTCGTAATAACATGGCAGTAAACAAATCAGGGGACAGATGGGGTTAGAACCCATGGGGAGTGAGTGGTAAAAGTCCAGGCCAGTGTGTAAGCCACTGGACCAGCTGCCTACAATAAGATTCATCCAACTAGGTATATTTATACACAATAGGTAAGTTATCATGGCTTCTTCGGTCTAGTGCAGAGAAAGGTGGAAGATGAGAAGTTTGAGGTAATCAGTCCCTCAACCTGGAGTCGATGTGTTCACTCCATCAAATCTTGACAAAAGTGCAGCACTGGACACTGAAGAAAGCACTACGTGACGAAACGTTTTCAGAATAAAGATACCAAAATGTTGCACATGTGTTTGATTTATCAGGTCTCAAAACCAGTATTGTGGGGGGGGGGGTGAATATCGCAGCAGGTGTTGTACCAAGGACAACACGCTTTATCATAGTCTTCCTGATGCCAGTTTTCTTCCTGGGTTCGTTTCTCAGACAGAGGTTCGTCTAGCGGTGGAGACCCAAGCAATGGCTGCCTCAAGGGCGGCTGGGGCTTGGCCACAATAATAATAATAATAATAATAATATATTTCTACAAGTACATGTACAAGGTATACAGTCCTAGCTGACATAATGACATACTACTATATAAAAAGCCACTTGTTATGCAGAGCATTTCGGGCAAATTAGGTCAATTTTGTCCCAGGATGCGACCCACACCAGTCAACCAACACACAGGTACCTATTTTACTGATGGGTGAAGAGGGACAGCAAGTGTCTGAAGGAAACACGTCCTAATGTTTCCACCCGTACTGGGAATCAACCCCTGGACCTCATTGTGTGAAATGAGTGCGCTAGCGATCCAGCTATGGAATACCCACGCCAAAAAAAAATTTGCTCACCCCTCCAAAGCCTCCCAAATAATAATAATAATAATAATAATAATAATAATAATAATAATAATAATAATAATAATAATTGCTTCAAAACAAGACGGATGGAAATAAATGGTATAAAATACCATTGGGAATTATTAAGTCATAAACAGATGTACCTGAGTAATGTTGTTGTTCAATGTTGGGCAGTACATGACCTGGCACGGGCACGGTTGTAGCAGAGGTCTGTGGTGCAGCATGTCAGCTGCAGGCAGGGTTGTAGCAGAGGTCTGTGGTGCAGCATGTCAGCTGCAGGCAGGGTTGTAGCAGAGGTCTGTGGTGCAGCATGTCAGCTGCAGGCAGGGTTGTAGCAGAGGTCCGTGGTGCAGCATGCCAGCTGCAGGCAGGGTTGTAGCAGAGGTCTGTGGTGCAGCATGTCAGCTGCAGGCAGGGTTGTAGCAGAGGTCTGTCGTGCAGCATGCCAGCTGCAGGCAGGGTTGTAGCAGAGGTCTGTGGTGCAGCATGTCAGCTGCAGGCAGGGTTGTAGCAGAGGTCTGTGGTGCAGCATGTCAGCTGCAGGCAGGGTTGTAGCAGAGGTCTGTGGTGCAGCATGCCAGCTGCAGGCAGGGTTGTAGCAGAGGTCCGTGGTGCAGCATGCCAGCTGCAGGCAGGGTTGTAGCAGAGGTCTGTGGTGCAGCATGTCAGCTGCAGACAGGGTTGTAGCAGAGGTCCGTAGTGCAGCATGTCAGCTGCAGGCAGGGTTGTAGCAGAGGTCTGTCGTGCAGCATGCCAGCTGCAGGCAGGGTTGTAGCAGAGGTCTGTGGTGCAGCATGCCAGCTGCAGGCAGGGTTGTAGCAGAGGTCTGTGGTGCAGCATGCCAGCTGCACGCAGGGTTGTAGCAGAGGTCAGTAGTGCAGCATGTCAGCTGCAGGCAGGGTTGTAGCAGAGGTCTGTGGTGCAGCATGCCAGCTGCAGGCAGGGTTGTAGCAGAGGTCTGTGGTGCAGCATGTCAGCTGCAGGCAGGGTTGTAGCAGAGGTCTGTGGTGCAGCATGCCAGCTGCAGGCAGGGTTGTAGCAGAGGTCAGTAGTGCAGCATGTCAGCTGCAGGCAGGGTTGTAGCAGAGGTCTGTGGTGCAGCATGTCAGCTGCAGGCAGGGTTGTAGCAGAGGTCTGTGGTGCAGCATGCCAGCTGCAGGCAGGGTTGTAGCACAGGTCAGTAGTGCAGCATGTCAGCTGCAGGCAGGGTTGTAGCAGAGGTCAGTAGTGCAGCATGTCAGCTGCAAGCAGGGTTGTAGCAGAGGTCCGTGGTGCAGCATGCCAGCTGCAGGCAGGCTTGTAGCAGAGGTCTGTGGTGCAGCATGCCAGCTGCAGACAGGGTTGTAGCAGAGGTCCGTGGTGCAGCATGCCAGCTGCAGACAGGGTTGTAGCAGAGGTCCGTGGTGCAACATGTCAGCTGCAGGCAGGGTTGTAGCAGAGGTCTGTGGTGCAGCATGCCAGCTGCAGGCAGGGTTGTAGCAGAGGTCTGTGGTGCAGCATGTCAGCTGCAGGCAGGGTTGTAGCAGAGGTCAGTAGTGCAGCATGTCAGCTGCAGGCAGGGTTGTAGCAGAGGTCCGTGGTGCAGCATGCCAGCTGCAGGCAGGGTTGTAGCAGAGGTCCGTGGTGCAGCATGTCAGCTGCAGGCAGGGTTGTAGCAGAGGTCCGTGGAGCAGCATGTCAGCTGCAGGCAGGGTTGTAGCAGAGGTCCGTGGTGCAGCATGCCAGCTGCAGGCAGGGTTGTAGCAGAGGTCCGTGGTGCAGCATGTCAGCTGCAGGCAGGGTTGTAGCAGAGGTCCGTGGTGCAGCATGTCAGCTGCAGGCACGGTTGTAGCAGAGGTCCGTGGTGCAGCATGTCAGCTGCTGTAGCAGAGGTCCGTGGGGCATGCCAGCTGTAGCAGAGGTCCGTGGTGCAGCATGTCAGCTGCAGGCAGGGTTGTAGCAGAGGTCCGTGGTGCAGCATGTCAGCTGCAGGCAGGGTTGTAGCAGAGGTCCGTGGTGCATGTCAGCTGCAGGCAGGGTTGTAGCAGAGGTCCGTGGTGCAGCATGTCAGCTGCAGGCAGGGTTGTAGCAGAGGTCTGTGGTGCAGCATGTCAGCTGCAGGCAGGGTTGTAGCATAGGTCCGTGGTGCAGCATGTCAGCTGCAGGCAGGGTTGTAGCAGAGGTCCGTGGTGCAGCATGTCAGCTGCAGGCAGGGTTGTAGCAGAGGTCTGTGGTGCAGCATGTCAGCTGCAGGCAGGGTTGTAGCAGAGGTCAGTGGTGCAGCATGTCAGCTGCAGGAAGGGTTCTAGCAGAGGTCCGTTGTGCAGCATGTCAGTTGCATGCAGGTTGTAGAAGAGGTCAGTGGTGCAGCATGTCAGCTGCAGGTAGGGTTGAAGCAGAGGTCCGTGGTACAGCATGTCAGCTGCAGGCAGGGTTATAGCAGAGGTCAGTGGTGAAGCATGTCAGCTGCAGGCAGGGTTGTAGCAGAGGTCAGTGGTGCACCATGTCAGCTGCAGGCAGGGTTGTAGCAGAGGTCCGTGGTGTAGCATGTCAGCTGCAGGCAGGGTTGTAGCAGAGGTCAGTGGTGCATGTCAGCTGCATGCAGGGTTGTAGCAGAGGCCCGTGGTGCAGCATGTCAGCTGCAGGCAGGGTTGTAGCAGAGGTCCGTGGTGCAGCATGTCAGCTGCAGGAAGGGTTGTAGCAGAGGTCCGTGGTGCAGCATGTCAGTTGCATGCAGGTTGTAGAAGAGGTCAGTGGTGCAGCATGTCAGCTGCAGGTAGGGTTGAAGCAGAGGTCCGTGGTACAGCATGTCAGCTGCAGGCAGGGTTATAGCAGAGGTCAGTGGTGAAGCATGTCAGCTGCAGGCAGGGTTGTAGCAGAGGTCAGTGGTGCAGCATGTCAACTGCAGGCAGGGTTGTAGCAGAGGTCCGTGGTGCAGCATGTCAGCTGCAGGCAGGGGTGTAGTAGAGGTCGGTGGTGCAGCATGTCAGCGGCAGGCAGGGTTGTAGCATAGGTCCGTGGTGCAGCATGTCAGCTGCAGGCAGGGTTGTAGCAGAGGTCCGTGGTGCAGCATGTCAGTTGCAGGCAGGGTTGTAGCAAAGGTCAGTGGTGCAGCATGTCAGCTGCAGGCAGGGTTGTAGTAAAGGTCCGTTCTGCCGCATGTCAGCTGCAGGCAGGGTTGTAGCAGAGGTCAGTGGTGCATGTCAGCTGCATGCAGGGTTGCAGCAGAGGTCCGTGGTGCAGCATGTCAGCTGCAGGCAGGGTTGTAGCAGAGGTCCGTGGTGCAGCATGTCAGCTGCAGGAAGGGTTGTAGCAGAGGTCCGTGGTGCAGCATGTCAGTTGCATGCAGGTTGTAGAAGAGGTCAGTGGTGCAGCATGTCAGCTGCAGGTAGGGTTGAAGCAGAGGTCCGTGGTACAGCATGTCAGCTGCAGGCAGGGTTATAGCAGAGGTCAGTGGTGAAGCATGTCAGCTGCAGGCAGGGTTGTAGCAGAGGTCAGTGGTGCAGCATGTCAGCTGCAGGCAGGGTTGTAGTAGAGGTCGGTGGTGCAGCATGTCAGCTGCAGGCAGGGTTGTAGCAGAGGTCCGTGGTGCAGCATGTCAGCTGCAGGCAGGGTTGTAGCAGAGGTCCGTGGTGTAGCATGTCAGCTGCAGGCAGGGTTGTAGCAGAGGTCAGTGGTGCATGTCAGCTGCATGCAGGGTTGTAGCTGAGGTCCGTGGTGCAGCATGTCAGCTGCAGACAGGGTTGTAGCAGAGGTCCGTGGTGCAGCATGCCAGCTGCAGGCAGGGTTGTAGCAGAGGTCCGTGGTGCAGCATGTCAGCTGCAGGCAGGGTTGTAGCATAGGTCCGTGGTGCAGCATGTCAGCTGCAGGCAGGGTTGTAGCAGAGGTCCGTGGTGTAGCATGTCAGCTGCAGGCAGGGTTGTAGCAGAGGTCCGTGGTGCAGCATGTCAGCTGCAGGAAGAGTTGTAGCAGAGGTCCGTGGTGCAGCATGTCAGCTGCAGGCAGGGTTGTAGCAGAGGTCAGTGGTGCATCATGTCAGCTGCAGGCAGAGTTGTAGCACAGGTCCGTGGCGCAGCATATCAGCTGCAGGCAGGGTTGTAGCAGAGGTCAGTGGTGCAGCATGTCAGCTGCAGGCAGGGTTGTAGCAGAGGTCAGTGGTGCAGCATGTCAGCTGCAGACAGGGTTGTAGCAGAGGTCCGTGGTGCAGCATGTCAGCTGCAGGCAGGGTTGTAGCAGAGGTCCGTGGTGCAGCATGTCAGCTGCAGGCAGGGTTGTAGCTGAGGTCCGTGGTGCAGCATGTCAGCTGCAGGAAGGGTTGTAGCAGAGGTCCGTGGTGCAGCATGTCAGTTGCATGCAGGTTGTAGAAGAGGTCAGTGGTGCACCATGTCAGCTGCAGGTAGGGTTGAAGCAGAGGTCCGTGGTACAGCATGTCAGCTGCAGGCAGGGTTATAGCAGAGGTCAGTGGTGAAGCATGTCAGCTGCAGGCAGGGTTGTAGCAGAGGTCAGTGGTGCAGCATGTCAACTGCAGGCAGGGTTGTAGCAGAGGTCCGTGGTGCAGCATGTCAGCTGCAGGCAGGGTTGTAGTAGAGGTCGGTGGTGCAGCATGTCAGCTGCAGGCAGGGTTGTAGCATAGGTCCGTGGTGCAGCATGTCAGCTGCAGGCAGGGTTGTAGCAGAGGTCCGTGGTGTAGCATGTCAGCTGCAGGCAGGGTTGTAGCAGAGGAGCATGTCAGCTGCATGCAGGGTTGTAGCTGAGGTCCGTGTCAGCATGTCATGCAGGGTTGTAGCAGAGGTCCGTGGTGCAGCATGCCAGCTGCAGGAAGGGTTGTAGCAGAGGTCCGTGGTGCAGCATGTCAGTTGCATGCAGGTTGTAGAAGAGGTCAGTGGTGCAGCATGTCAGCTGCAGGTAGGGTTGAAGCAGAGGTCCGTGGTACAGCATGTCAGCTGCAGGCAGGGTTATAGCAGAGGTCAGTGGTGAAGCATGTCAGCTGCAGGCAGGGTTGTAGCAGAGGTCAGTGGTGCAGCATGTCAACTGCAGGCAGGGTTGTAGCAGAGGTCCGTGGTGCAGCATGTCAGCTGCAGGCAGGGGTGTAGTAGAGGTCGGTGGTGCAGCATGTCAGCGGCAGGCAGGGTTGTAGCATAGGTCCGTGGTGCAGCATGTCAGCTGCAGGCAGGGTTGTAGCAGAGGTCCGTGGTGCAGCATGTCAGTTGCAGGCAGGGTTGTAGCAAAGGTCAGTGGTGCAGCATGTCAGCTGCAGGCAGGGTTGTAGTAAAGGTCCGTTCTGCCGCATGTCAGCTGCAGGCAGGGTTGTAGCAGAGGTCAGTGGTGCATGTCAGCTGCATGCAGGGTTGCAGCAGAGGTCCGTGGTGCAGCATGTCAGCTGCAGGCAGGGTTGTAGCAGAGGTCCGTGGTGCAGCATGTCAGCTGCAGGAAGGGTTGTAGCAGAGGTCCGTGGTGCAGCATGTCAGTTGCATGCAGGTTGTAGAAGAGGTCAGTGGTGCACGCATGTGCTCAGCAGGGTTGTGCAGGCAGGGTTGTCAGCAGAGGTCAGAGGTCCGTGGTGCAGCATGTCAGCTGCAGGCAGGGTTATAGCAGAGGTCAGTGGTGCAGCATGTCAGCTGCAGACATGCAGAGGTCAGCTGGTGAGAGGTCATGTGCAGCAGTCAGCTGCAGGCAGGGTTATAGCAGAGGTCAGTGGTGAAGCATGTGTGCAGGCAGGGTTGTAGCAGAGGTCAGTGGTGCAGCATGTCAACTGCAGGCAGGGTTGTAGCAGAGGTCCGTGGTGCAGCATGTCAGCTGCAGGCAGGGTTGTAGTAGAGGTCGGTGGTGCAGCATGTCAGCTGCAGGCAGGGTTGTAGCATAGGTCCGTGGTGCAGCATGTCAGCTGCAGGCAGGGTTGTAGCAGAGGTCCGTGGTGTAGCATGTCAGCTGCAGGCAGGGTTGTAGCAGAGGTCAGTGGTGCATGTCAGCTGCATGCAGGGTTGTAGCTGAGGTCCGTGGTGCAGCATGTCAGCTGCAGACAGGGTTGTAGCAGAGGTCCGTGGTGCAGCATGCCAGCTGCAGGCAGGGTTGTAGCAGAGGTCCGTGGTGCAGCATGTCAGCTGCAGGCAGGGTTGTAGCATAGGTCCGTGGTGCAGCATGTCAGCTGCAGGCAGGGTTGTAGCAGAGGTCCGTGGTGTAGCATGTCAGCTGCAGGCAGGGTTGTAGCAGAGGTCCGTGGTGCAGCATGTCAGCTGCAGGAAGAGTTGTAGCAGAGGTCCGTGGTGCAGCATGTCAGCTGCAGGCAGGGTTGTAGCAGAGGTCAGTGGTGCATCATGTCAGCTGCAGGCAGAGTTGTAGCACAGGTCCGTGGCGCAGCATATCAGCTGCAGGCAGGGTTGTAGCAGAGGTCAGTGGTGCAGCATGTCAGCTGCAGGCAGGGTTGTAGCAGAGGTCAGTGGTGCAGCATGTCAGCTGCAGACAGGGTTGTAGCAGAGGTCCGTGGTGCAGCATGTCAGCTGCAGGCAGGGTTGTAGCAGAGGTCCGTGGTGCAGCATGTCAGCTGCAGGCAGGGTTGTAGCTGAGGTCCGTGGTGCAGCATGTCAGCTGCAGGAAGGGTTGTAGCAGAGGTCCGTGGTGCAGCATGTCAGTTGCATGCAGGTTGTAGAAGAGGTCAGTGGTGCACCATGTCAGCTGCAGGTAGGGTTGAAGCAGAGGTCCGTGGTACAGCATGTCAGCTGCAGGCAGGGTTATAGCAGAGGTCAGTGGTGAAGCATGTCAGCTGCAGGCAGGGTTGTAGCAGAGGTCAGTGGTGCAGCATGTCAACTGCAGGCAGGGTTGTAGCAGAGGTCCGTGGTGCAGCATGTCAGCTGCAGGCAGGGTTGTAGTAGAGGTCGGTGGTGCAGCATGTCAGCTGCAGGCAGGGTTGTAGCATAGGTCCGTGGTGCAGCATGTCAGCTGCAGGCAGGGTTGTAGCAGAGGTCCGTGGTGTAGCATGTCAGCTGCAGGCAGGGTTGTAGCAGAGGTCCGTGGTGCAGCATGTCAGTTGCAGGCAGGGTTGTAGCAAAGGTCCGTGGTGCAGCATGTCAGCTGCAGGAAGAGTTGTAGCAGAGGTCCATGGTGCAGCATGTCAGCTGCAGGCAGGGTTGCAGCAGAGGTCAGTGGTGCATCATGTCAGCTGCAGGCAGAGTTGTAGCACAGGTCCGTGGCGCAGCATATCAGCTGCAGGCAGGGTTGTAGCAGAGGTCAGTGGTGCAGCATGTCAGCTGCAGGCAGGGTTGTAGCAGAGGTCAGTGGTGCAGCATGTCAGCTGCAGACAGGGTTGTAGCAGAGGTCCGTGGTGCAGCATGCCAGCTGCAGGCAGGGTTGTAGCAGAGGTCCGTGGTGCAGCATGTCAGCTGCAGGCAGGGTTGTAGCAGAGGTCCGTGGTGCAGCATGTCAGCTGCAGACAGGGTTGTAGCAGAGGTCCGTGGTGCAGCATGCCAGCTGCAGGCAGGGTTGTAGCAGAGGTCCGTGGTGCAGCATGCCAGCTGCAGGCAGGGTTGTAGCAGAGGTCCGTGGTGCAGCATGTCAGCTGCAGGCAGGGTTGTAGCAGAGGTCCGTGGTGCAGCATGTCAGCTGCAGGCAGGGTTGTAGCAGAGGTCCGTGGTGCAGCATGTCAGCTGCAGGCAGGGTTGTAGCAGAGGTCCGTGGTGCAGCATGTCAGCTGCAGGCAGGGTTGTAGCAGAGGTCCGTGGTGCAGCATGTCAGCTGCAGGCAGGGTTGTAGCTGAGGTCCGTGGTGCAGCATGTCAGATGCAGGCAGGGTTGTAGCAGAGGTCCGTGGTGCAGCATGTCAGCTGCAGACAGGGTTGTAGCAGAGGTCCGTGGTGCAGCATGTCAGCTGCAGGCAGGGTTGTAGCAGAGGTCCGTGGTGCAGCATGTCAGCTGCAGGCAGGGTTGTAGCAGAGGTCAGTGATGCAGCATGTCAGCTGCAGGCAGGGTTGTAGCAGAGGTCAGTGGTGCAGCATGTCAGCTGCAGGCAGGGTTGTAGCAGAGGTCCGTGGTGCAGCATGTCAGCTGCAGGCAGGGTTGTAGCAGAGGTCCGTGGTGCAGCATGTCAGCTGCAGGCAGGGTTGTAGCAGAGGTCCGTGGTGCAGCATGTCAGCTGCAGGCAGGGTTGTAGCAGAGGTCCGTGGTGCAGCATGTCAGCTGCAGGCAGGGTTGTAGCAGAGGTCCGTGGTCACATCTCCACTGGCCTGCTCACTTCATCTCAACTTACCCCCTCGCTGTGTTCGTGGTGGGAAGGTAAAGTGTACATGAGTATACATAATGTGAAGAGTCAGGTGGAGAATGTTGGGTACGTTGTATCTGCAGGATTAGTTGTGTAGGATCAGTCTGCCCGAGATGCCCCGGCATGATAGTGGTTTTTTTTTTGTACTTGGCAAACCCAAACCATAATTTCACACTGTAACCTTTAGAAAGAAATGAACCTTTATCTTTTATCTTTTAAATACAACGTACCTAACATTCTGCACCTGACTCTCCACGATGTACCCACCTACCTACCTGGAGGGTATTCCGGGGATCAACGCCCCCGCGGCCCGGTCCATGACTCGTCTGCTCTTTCAATCACTCATTCAATCAATTTTTATTTCCTTGGAAGATTACATTGAAATTATGAAATTACAAATGTAAGTTGGAGTGCAAAGAGCACTATCATGCCCGGGCATTATGGGCAGACTTAATGACTTACACATATTGTTCCATCTTCTCTAAAAGTCTGAACAACCTCAATAACCCTCCTCAACCTTCTGAATAACACACACACAGTGTTGCCTTGACAGGATGACCTCTTATCAGTAATTGTACTCAATGTATTAAGAGAAAAAATCTCCCGAAGAATGTCTTCACTAACACCAACAACATTAACCTCAAGTTTATAATCTTCACTATTATTCACTTATCATTCACCTCACCCAGTCCTCTTTTACACACACACACACACACACACACACACACACACACACACACACACACACACACACACACAGCCACAGAGTAGTCAGTAAGTGGAATAGTTTGGGAAGCGATGTAGTGGAGGCAGGATCCATACATAGCTTTAAGCAGAGGTATGATAAAGCTCACGGTTCAGGGAGAGTGACCTAGTAGCGATCAGTGAAGAGGCGGGGCCAGGAGCTCGGACTCGACCCCCGCAACCTCAACTAGGTGAGTACACACACACACACACACACACACACACACACACACACACACACACACACACACACACACAAACACACACATACACACACACATACACACGCACACACACACACACACACGCACACATACATACACACATACACACATACACACACACACACACACATACACACACACACACACACACACACACACACACACACACACACACACACACACACACACACAGGGGAATGTCCTATGAAGAAAGATTAAGGGAAATCGGCCTGACGACACTTGAGGACAGGAGGGTCAGGGGAGACATGATAACGACATATAAAATACTGCGTGGAATAGACAAGGTGGACAAAGACAGGATGTTCCAGGGAGGGGACACAGAAACAAGAGGCCAGAATTGGAAGTTGAAGACACAAATGAGTCAGAGAGATATTAGGAAGTATTTCTTCAGTCATAGAGTTGTAAGGCAGTGGAATAGCCTAGAAAATGACGTAGTGGAGGCAGGAACCATACACAGTTTTAAGACGAGGTTTGATAAAGCTCTTGGAGCGGGGAGAGAGAGGGCCCAGTAGCAACCGGTGAAGAGGCGGGGCCAGGAGCTAAGACTCGACCCCTGCAACCACAAATAGGTGAGTACAAATAGGTGAGTATACACACACACACACACACACATTTTATATATATATATATATATATATATATATATATATATATATATATATATATATAATGTGTGTGTGTAAAAGAGGACTGGGTGAGGTGAATGATAAGTGAATAATAAGTGAATAAGGCAACATTGAAGGGCTCTTGATCCATGTAACTGAGGCTACTCCTCTCTTTGTTTGGAAGGAATAACTGCTTACCAATACACTGGCCTTGTACAGTTTATACGGGTCAGTGCTCCCCTAGGAAAGTAATAATAATAGGTATTTCTCATACCTACGACTTACCTCAAGTTCAAGACAGTTTTTCTTCTCTTTTTTTTAATATGGGAGTAATATTTAATGAGTGTATTGTCTGAGTAGTTTTAATAAGTATAAAAATGACCAGGTTCCCTTCACTAATCTTTCTTACACTGAAATTCCCAAGTTATTATATAACTGATGAGTATGTTCTTATGTGCGTTCCTTAAAGCTCAAGGTTGTATGATTGTGTGTGTGTACTCACCTAGTTGTGGTTGCAGGCGTCGAGACATAGCTCCTGGCACCGCATCTTCACTGATCGCTACTAGGGTGTGTGTGTGTGTGTGTGTGTGTGTGTGTGTGTGTGTGTGTGTGTGTGTGTGTGTGTGTGAGAAAGAGTGAATGTTGCTCTTGCAAGACGTGAGTGACCGGCGGAGTAGCTACGTGCAGCATTCAGCAACCTTAACAAAGAGTCATTCAGGAAGAACAGAAGTGACAACACCACCGAGGAAACAATCCACAAGTAACCAACAAATTACAATTGGATCAACGTTTCGCTTCCTCTTGGACCAGAAGTCTATCAAACTGAGGAGTGAAACGTCGGCTACTTCCCATTTCCAATTTGTGGGTTAGTAGTTAATTCAGCCGAGGTTATCCGAACCTCACAGAGTATGCAGCGCCATCATGGAGCCCACACCTGGTCAAACATGGTCTAAAACTAGAATAAGTGCAGAGGTTCGAAACAAAACTAGGTCAGTAGGCATTTGAAATGACCTATGAAGAGACTAAACGAACTGAAACAGGTGAAATTAGAGAATAGTAGCAGCAGGGTAGACATGACAACATACAAGACTGGTAGCAGCAAGATAGACATGGCAACATACAAGACTGGTAGCAGCAAGATAGACATGACAACATACAAGACTGGTAGTAGCAGGGTAGACATGACAACATACAAGACTGGTAGCAGCAGGATAGACATGACAACATACAAGACTGGTAGCAGCATGGTAGACATGACAACATACAAGACTGGTAGCAGCATGGTAGACATGACAACATACAAGACTGGTAGCAGCAGGGTAGACATGACAACATACAACACTGGTAGCAGCAGGGTAGACATGACAGCATACAAGACTGGTAGCAGCAGGGTAGACATGACAACATACAAGACTGGTAACAGCAGGGTAGACATGACAACATACAAGACTGGTAGCAGCAGGGTAGACATGACAACATACAAGACTGGTAGCAGCAGGGTAGACATGACAACATACAAGACTGGTAGCAGCAAGATAGACATGACAACATACAAGACTGGTAGCAGCAAGATAGACATGACAACATACAAGACTGGTAGCAGCAGGGTAGACATGACAACATACAAGACTGGTAGCAGCAGGGTAGACATGACAACATACAAGACTGGTAGCAGCAAGATAGACATGACAACATACAAGACTTGTAGTAGCAGGGTAGACATGACATACAAGACTGGTAGCAGCAAGATAGACATGACAACATACAAAACTGGTAGCAGCAGGGTAGACATGACAACATACAAGACTGGTAGCAGCAGGGTAGACATGACAACATACAAGACTGGTAGCAGCAGGGTAGACATGACAACATACAAGACTGGTAGTAGCAGGTTAGACATGACAACATACAGGACTGGTAGCAGCAGGGTAGACATGACAACATACAAGACTGGTAGCAGGGTAGACATGACAACATACAAGACTGGTAGCAGCAGGGTAGACATGACAACATACAAGACTGGTAGCAGCAGGGTAGACATGACAACATACAAGACTGGTAGCAGCAGGGTAGACATGACAACATACAAGACTGGTAGCAGCAGGGTAGACATGACAACATACAAGACTGGTGGCAGAAGGGTAGACATGACAACATACAAGACTGGTAGCAGCAAGATAGACATGACAACATACAAGACTGGTAGCAGCAAGATAGACATGACAACATACAAGACTGGTAGCAGCAGGGTAGACATGACAACATACAAGACTGGTAGCAGCAGGGTAGACATGACAACATACAAGACTGGTAGCAGCAAGATAGACATGACAACATACAAGACTGGTAGTAGCAGGGTAGACATGACAACATACAAGACTGGTAGCAGCAAGATAGACATGACAACATACAAGACTGGTAGCAGCAGGGTAGACATGACAACATACAAGACTGGTAGCAGCAGGGTAGACATGACAACATACAAGACTGGTAGCAGCAGGGTAGACATGACAACATACAAGACTGGTAGTAGCAGGGTAGACATGACAACATACAGGACTGGTAGCAGCAGGGTAGACATGACAACATACAAGACTGGTAGCAGGGTAGACATGACAACATACAAGACTGGTAGCAGCAGGGTAGACATGACAACATTCAAGACTGGTAGCAGCAGGGTAGACATGACAACATACAAGACTGGTAGCAGCAAGATAGACATGACAACATACAAGACTGGTAGCAGCAGGGTAGACATGACAACATACAAGACTGGTAGCAGCAGGGTAGACATGACAACATACAAGATTGGTAGCAGCAGGGTAGACATGACAACATACAGGACTGGTAGCAGCAGGTGAAGTAGGAAGCTGTGATGGTGTAGAGGTAATACTGAACATTAACACACATGTGCACAAGTTGGGTATCTTTACTGATGAAACGTCTCGCCTACACAGTAGGCTTCTTCAGTCAAATACAGAGGCAGCAAGTGTAGTAGTGAAATAAAAATGATGTAATCAGTCCATCAACCTAGGATGATGGACTGATTACTGAAGTCTTGAAGAATCTTCAAGACTACGGTGCTCATCACCAACTCCAAGGCTGAGGGACTGATTACCTCATCTTTTGTCTAGAGTTCCACAGTCTTCACATAATGTCCTTGTATTGTATTGATAAAGCCACTGGATGGCTGGTGTCATCTACTGACAGTGTCCAGGTTGGTAGTAACAGGCTTGTTCTAGCACTTGGAAATACCATAGAAACTGGAGTTTTGTGGGACAGTGTTAGTTACTACGATCAGGGAGGCTTTTAAACACTGTCAACGGCGTAGATCATTTTCATGTATATTTAGTTTAACCTTTCCGACTTTCTTGAGGCGGCCCTGCTTCCTCCTGTATCAGCCACAAACATGTAATCTGGTCAGCGTATCTGTATGCATCTTTATGTTCACATATTCTTCCTTGTAGGGATCTCCCTGTCTCCTCGTCTCTGTAAGAGCTTCTCTTCACCAGTGTTCTCCTCTGAGACTCAGAAATGTCAGGAAATACTTGTAGTGTTAGTGTGGCCACAAAGTTAACTTGAAGACACGTTGCGGATTTGGACTACATGACTACATTAGCAATACTTGTGATGGTGCATAAGTAGCTAGGTCTTGGTAAATCTGGTGACTACTAGAAGCTATCACCTGGTGACTACCAGAAGCTAAGAACTGGTGAAGCTGGTGATTGCCAGTTAATTGGCGGCGGGGACCAGGAAATATTACCAGATCCCTACAACCCCCAACTAGATGAATATAAATATTACACACACACACACACACACACACACACACACACACACACACACACACACACACACACAGCTCTTGTTTCCCGCCTTTTCACAGTCTTTTCTTTCCTCCACAGTGCTTGAATTAATGGCCCTTTCCTCATCCAATCACACCCTCCTCTTCCCTTACTCCCTCTCCCTTCATTTATTCTGTTACCTAGTTCTTAAATATTTTTGTATACCGTTTTTACCTTCTTAATAATCTGGCCTTTTCAAATTTATAAATTTGTCTTGTGAGCCATACACACAAGGTCGAAGACTTTTTCGCATTCTGGATTCTGGAAGAATGCAGTACAGACACACTGTTCACACTGTGTCCTCTCCGTGTACATAAATGGTTAAGAAAACTGATAATCTCCGTGAGTGTGTAGATAGTTTTAACTGGTTCCAGAGACAGGAGTCTGCATAACTGTTGCCCATGTGTCTCACTTACCTACCTACCTACCTACCTACCTACCTACCTACCAGCCATAATGATATATTAAACACATCCACAACACTTGGGTATCCTGATTTGAAGAGGTTTCACCAACCAATGGATTTTTCACTTCAACAGACATAATATATAAAGACAGTAGAAGCTGAGGTAATAAGTCTGTCAGTATTGCTGTCTAATGATCAATTAGACATATGTGCAACAGTTAGGTATCTTTATTCAGAAACGTTTCGCCTACACAGTAGGATTCCTCAGTCTAGTAAAGAAAAGTTAGCAGAAACAGTAGAGAAGTGAAGACTGTCATCAGTTTATAACCCTTGAAGGCGTAGTTCTGAGGTGGTCAGTCCCTCAGCCTGGAGAAGAGTTTTGCCCGTTAGTCTAGAACAACGTTCTAGACTATGAAGCCCTGTCTTCAAGGATGATAAACTGATTACGTCGTCTTTACATCTCTACTGCTTCAGCAAACTCTTCTATACTCGACTGAAGAAGCCTGCTGTGTAGGCGAAACGTTTCATCAATAAGGGTTCTCAAATGTTTTATTATTCATTATACAGTGTGTCCACAAAACCACTCCCTGATTTCAAACGGGTATAGCATGTAACTTTATTGTAATAATCTTTCCCAGTCAGTAGCTTCAGATGCAGAATTTCATTCAGTGTCAAGTGGTGTAGTGCAGCAGTGAAGGCACTCAGTGCGCGCCGCTCTGCTTCCTCCGTAAACATCGATGTCATAGTCCAGTTCGGTCGAAATAAATTACCGACACAATGGAAATATAAACACTTAAGCAGTATAATGCGATCATTTACTGTTTCGCCCACACAGTGGACCTCATCATATCACAAATAGATCTACCTGGGCGTTAATCAAACGGGGTCGACGACATTATTATAATCATGGGAGAGCGCTAAACCCATAGGGGAGGATGGAAGGTATTCAGATTCAATTCAGGGAACTGGAGCACAGATACAATTCCTTAGACCAAGAGCCCCTCACCAGCTTCAAGGAACCTCCCTTGAGGGGGGGGGGGTGTCGAAGACAGCTGGGACCTTCTACTCATTTCTGCAATCTCCTGATATGTTGATTGCATCACAAAAGGCCTAGAGCTATCATTCAACTTCATACATGTACGTGCCAGCGGTGTTATTAAAATGTAATATTACAAACTGGTCGTTCACAACGTGACACACACTCGGCCAGTCAGTGAAGCACCAACATACTCGGCCAGTCAGTGAAGCACCAACATACTCGGCCAGTCAGTGAAGCACCAACATACTCGGCCAGTCAGTGAAGCACCAACATACTCGGCCAGTCAGTGAAGCACCAACATACTCGGCCAGTCAGTGAAGCACCAACATACTCGGCCAGTCAGTGAAGCACCAACATACTCGGCCAGTCAGTGAAGCACCAACATACTCAACGAGATTCACTGCCTATTTTCTGTATTATATCAAATATATCAACAATTCTGCGATGTAAAAATAAAACTCATTTTTAATGAAAAAAAAACTGAAAACAATAAATGATTGAAATTTGAATTAAGAAACACAGCGAGACTGACATAGTTTGTGTAATGACTCAGCCTAGTAACGTCACGCATTGTAACCAACTTTCTGATTCCTGGCGCTCTCTCTGGCGCTCTCTCTCGTTCTCTCTCTCTCCCCCTCTCTGTCTCTCTTGCTCTCTCCCTTCAAATTCCTTTATTTCCTTGTAAGTTTACAATGTGGTTGACATATTTTAGGAAGTATATTTACACAGGCAGTTTACATGGAGGGTTTACAATAAGTTGTAGTACAAAGAGTCACTATCATACCTTGGTATTACTGCCAGTCTAAACTTAATACATGACTCATTACTTAACACTAGACGTACAAAATATAGTATGATAAAGCTGCAATAATTATACAGTAGGTTATACAACTATTAAATATTTGTTATTCAACATTTGCATTAGGTTAAAATATGATAATTTATTGTACACTTACTTACTGGGTTGTGAAGCTGTGGGAGTAACACAGTGACCAATGATATTCTGAGGCGCTCGACACTGATTTGTTACCTTTGTAGGTAAAGTTAAGTATTGAGTATTTACTTTTGGGTGAGTAGGTGGTTATTAAAAAGAATCTTAAACTGATATACAGACAGGCTTCCTTTGGTATCCACTGGTAATGAATTCCAAAATTTTGGGCCCTTTATGTGCATTGAGTTTTTATATAGTGTCTTGTTTTATGGTTGTATGTCCTGTTAAAGTTAGTAAGGAGAACTTTGAGTGGAGGGTTTATATTTGAGTGTAGTGTTCTATGTACGTAGCAGGCACACCAGTAAGTACGATGTTCTTCACGGTGAGTAGCTGTACACTTCTGAATATTGGTGGAGTATGTTGTCGGGAGTGGGAATTTGTTATTATTCTGACTGCAGTCTTTTGCTGGGTTATTAGTGGTCTTAGGTGATTTAATGTTGTTTTGATTCCCATGCACAAATTCCATATGTGAGATAAGAGTAGATGAGTGAATGATACAGTGCCAGGAGAGGTGATTGTGGAATGTAGTACCGTATCTTTGATAGTATGCCTACTGTCTTAGAGATTTTCTTGGAAATTTGTTGTATATGTGTCTGGAATTTGAGGATAATGTCAAGGTGGATTCCTAGGAATTTTCCCTCTGTGAGTCTTGTGACAGGTGATTCATTTATCGTTGTCTAGTGCAACATTTGTAGCTGTTTCCAAACTGAATGAGATAGGTTCTGTCAATATTGAAAGTAAGCCTGTTAGCCATCATCCAGGTAGATATTTCCTGTAATTCAGCATTAACAGTGTTGGCCGGTATGACCGGACTTGAGTGAGAGAAGACGTATGTAGTGTCATCTGCAAATAATACCGATTTGAATAGTTGAGATGATTTTGGTAGGTCGTCTTTCTTGCTCTTCCTTTCTTGTCTCTCTCTGTCTGTCTCTCTCTGTCTGTCTCTGTCTGTCTGTCTCTCTTTCTCTCTACTTACACAAGGGTTTTACAGGGTTAAGAGTTCCTATCTTTATTTACAAGCTGCTTTGTTACCTACCTCAGCTCATTTAAAAGTCTTTTTATTATGACACATACAAATAGGGTTGGTGTGTGTGTGTGTGTGTGTGTGTACTCACCTATTTGTACTCACCTATTTGTGGTTGCAGGGGTCGAGTCATAGCTCCTGGCCCCGCCTCTTCACTGATTGCTACTAGGTCCTCTCTCTCCCTGCTACATGAGCTATATCATACCTCGCCTTAAAACTATGTATGGTTCCCGCCTCCACTACTTCACTTTCTAGACTATTCCACGACTTGACTACTCTATGACTGAAGAAATACTTCCTAACATCCCTTCGATTCATCTGAGTCTTCAACTTCCAATTGTGACCTCTTGTGTCTGTGTCCCATCTCTGGAACATCCTGTCTTTGTCCACCTTGTCTATTCTGCGCAGTATTTTATATGTCGTTATCATCTCTCCCCTGACCCTCCTGGCCTCCAGTGTCGTCAGGCCGATTTCCCTCAACCTTTCTTCGTAGGACAATCCCCGTAGCTCTGGGACTAGTCTTGTTGCAAACCTTTGCACTTTCTCTAATTTCTTGACGTGCTTGACTAGGTGTGGATTCCAAACTGGTGCTGCATACTCCAGTATGGGCCTGACGTAAATGGTATACAGGGTCTTGAACGACTCCTTACTGAGGTATCGGAACGCTATCCGTAGGTTTGCCAGGCGCCCGTATGCTGCAGCAGTTATCTGATTTATGTGCGCCTCAGGAGATATGCTCGGTGTTATACTCACCCCCAGATCTTTTTCCTTGAGTGAGGTTTGCAGTCTTTGGCCATCTAAACTATATTGTGTCTGCGGTCTTCTTTGCCCTTCCCCAATCTTCATGACTTTGCATTTGGCAGGGTTAAACTCAAGGAGCCAGTTGCTGGACCAGGCTTGCAGCCTGTCCAGGTCTCTTTGTAGTCCTGCCTGATCCTCATCCGATTTGATTCTTCTCATTAACTTCACATCATCTGCAAACAAGGACACTTCTGAGTCTATCCCTTCCGTTATGTCGTTCACATATACCAAGAACAGCACAGGTCCTAGGACTGACCCCTGTGGAACCCCGCTTGTCACAAGCGCCCACTCTGACACCTCGTCACGTACCATGACTCGTTGTTGCCTCCCTGTCAGGTATTCTCTGATCCATTGCAGTGCCTTTCCTGTTATGTGTGCCTGATCTTCTAGCTTTTTCAGTAACCTCTTGTGAGGAACTGTGTCGAAGGCCTTTTTGCAGTCCAAAAAAATGCAGTCGATCCACCCCTCTCTCTCTTGTCTTACTTCTGTCACCTTGTCATAAAACTCTAGTAGGTTTGTGACACAGGATTTTCCTTCCCTGAAACCATGCTGGTTGTCAATTATACACTTGTTTCTTTCCAGGTGCTCCACCACTCTCCTCCTGATGATCTTCTCCATGACCTTGCATACTATACACGTTAGTGATACAGGTCTGTAGTTTAGTGCCTCATGTCTGTCTCCCTTTTTAGAAATTGGGACTACATTTGCCATCTTCCATACCTCAGGGAGTTGCCCAGTTTCAAATGATGTGTTGAAGATCTTTGTTAATGGCACACACAATATCTCTGCTCCCTCTTTAAGGACCCACAGAGAGATGTTGTCTGGTCCCACCGCCTTTGAGGTGTCAAGTTCGCATAGCAGCTTCTTCACTTCCTCCTTGGTTATATGTACCTCATCCAGCACTTGCTGGTGTACCCCCCTGTTCTGATTTCCTGGAGTCCTACTGGTTTCCACTGTAAATACTTCTTTAAATCTCGTGTTGAGCTCCTGACATACCTCTCGGTCGTTGCTTGTGAATTCCCCATCACCCTTCCTCAGTCTGATTACCTGGTCCTTGACTGTTGTTTTCCTCCTGATGTGGCTGTACAACAGCTTCGGGTCAGTCTTGACTTTTGATGCTATGTCATTTTCATATTGTCGCTGAGCCTCCCTTCTTATCTGTGCATATTCATTTCTGGCTCTTCGGCTAATCTCTTTATTTTCCTGAGTTCTCTGTCTTCTGTACCTTTTCCATTCTCTAGTACACCTAGTTTTTGCCTCCCTACACCTTTGGGTGAACCAAGGACTCGCTCTGTTCTTCCCATTATTTCTGTTTCCCTTGGGAACAAACCTCTCCTCTGCCTCCTTGCATTTTGTTGCCACATATTCCATCATTTCTTGTACTGGTTTTCCTGTCAGTTCCCTCTCCCACTGAATGTTTTGAAGGAAGTTCCTCATGCCTGAGTAGTTCCCCCTTTTGTAGTTTGGTTTTTCCCATCCTATTCCTGCTACTCTCTCCACTTGGAGCTCAACTATGTAGTCAAAGCACAGAACCACATGATCACTAGCTCCCAGGGGCCTTTCATACAAGATATCCTCGATGTCTGAACTACTCAAGGTGAATACAAGGTCCAGTCTTGCTGGTTCATCTTCTCCTCTCTCTCTGGTAGTGTCTCTAACATGTTGATGCATGAGGTTTTCCAGTACTACATCCATCATCTTGGCTCTCCATGTTTCGGAACCCCCATGGGGCTCCAGGTTTTCCCAGTCAATCTCCTTGTGATTGAAATCACCCATAACTAGTAACTTTGCTCCCCCCACGTGTGTTCTCCTGGCCACCTCGGCTAGTGTGTCGACCATGGCTCTGTTGCTCTCATCGTATTCTTCTCTTGGTCTCCTGCAGTTCTGTGGTGGGTTGTACATTACTGCAATTATCACCTTATGTCCCTCAGACTGGATTGTTCCTACTAAGTAGTCCCTTTCACCCGTGCCATCCATTCCTTCCATTTTCTCAAAACCCCACTGGCTTTTAATGAGCAGTGCAACTCCTCCTCCCCCTCTCCTCCCTCTGTCTTTCCTGAAGATTTGATATCCGGGTGGAAAGATTGAATCTGTTATTATTCTGGTGAGTTTTGTTTCTGTGAGTGCTATTATGTCTGGGGATGTCTCCTTGATTCTTTCGTGCCACTCCTCATACTTATTTGTTATTCCATCTGCATTTGTATACCATACCTTCAACTTCTTTTCTAAGACTGTGGTCTGGGAGGTGTATTGGGGTTGGGGAAGTGGGAGACCTGATAAGGAACTATGGGTGGTTGCTGTGGGGGTGGAGTTTGTAATGTAGTGGGTGGGGGCATTGGATATGGCATGGGTGTTTTGGTTTAGAGTGTTTGGCTGCACTGGGGTTGACCTGGTTGGGAGGCTTCTATAGGAAGCTGTGAGGGAGGTTGTATTTGATCTTCTTCCTGTGTCTGGGATCTCCTGTCTGTCTTCTCCATCCCCTCTCTTTCCTCCTTTCGCCTTTGTACCATCTCTCTCAGTTTCCGCCTTTCGTCTTGTGTTCTGTCGCGGTCGAGATACACCTTCCTGTATGCCGGCATGTCCCTTTATCGTGCTTTTTCCTGCAGTATCCTGTTCCGAGTCGATTCTGCCTTGAAGGTCACTTTCACTGGCCGGGTTCTTTTTTTTACAAACCCCCCTATTCTCCGAAAATTTTCCAGCTGGGTCATGTCGTCTTCTCCAATTACTTTCATGATGCTTTCAATTGCTTTTTTTTCCCCTTGTTTTCTTGCTTCATATGTTTCCCCTTCAACTTCCTGTAGCCCATACACAAAGACTGACCGCACCCTTTCATTCTCCCACTGCATATCCCTGTGTATCCCCTCATTCAATTTGATTTCCTCCATTGCAGCTTTCCTTTCTTCAGTTTCACTAGCTACTGTACATGGGCTCAGTGGCCTGTCATTTTCCCTTCTCGGCTTTCCCTGGGCTCTGTTGTGGTCTTTTAGGGCCTCCACATATAGCTTAGCTCTTTCATTTACTACAGTCTCCACTGATAGAGCTTCTACATGCAGTTTTGCTCCTCCTTTCCCTACAGTCCCCTTATTTGTGGCTGAGGTAGCGGTCTCTGTTGTCAATCCCATAATGTTCTTTAGTTCTTTAGGCTGTTTCAGATTTTCCAGTTCCTCTTCTAAACTCTGTATCCTGGCCTCTGCTGCTTTGACTTTCACCTCCCACTTCCTGCTTTCCATGTCTATCCTCTCTTCCATTCTCATGCTAAGTTCTTCTAGTTTCTTTTCCCATTCTTGTTCCCTTTTTGTGAGCTCTGCTGCCCAATCTTCCTTTGCAGTTTCCTCCTCCTGTCCCTTGGGTTTTCTTGTTGCTCTCTGGCAACCCATTTTTGTTTTATCCTGATTGCCTCAGAGTGGGAAACCTATGTAATTCTGTATGTTAGGTTAGTATTGTATATGTCAGAGTGTGGGGGGGGAGGTAGAGGAGGAACTGTGGCTATATGGGAGTAGTGGGGAGGGGGAGTGGGAAGGAGAGTGAAGCAAGTGGGTAAGTGGGTGAGGGAGAGGTGGGGAGGGGGAGGGTTAAAAGAGGGAGGGGAGGGATCAGGTGAAGGAGTGAGATGTCGGTGGGGGAGGGGGGGAGTGTATGTGTGAGTCTGGCAATATGTGTGTGTGTGTGTGTGTGTGTTGTGTGTGTGTTGCGTGTGTGTGTGTGGGGAGGGGTGGGGGGGGGGGGGGGGGGGGGGTGGGGGGGGGGGTGGGGGGGGGTGTGTGGGTGGGTGTGTGGGTGTGTGTGGGTGTGTGGGTGTGTGTGGGTGTGTGTGTTTGTGTGTGTGTGTGGGTGTGTGTGTGTGTGTGTGGGTGTGTGTGGGTGTGTGTGGGGGTGTGTGGGTGGGTGTGTGGGTGGGTGTGGGTGGGTGTGTGGGTGTGTGTGGGTGTGTGGGTGTGTGTGGGTGTGTGGGTGTGTGTGGGTGTGTGTGGGGATGTGTGGGTGGGTGTGTGTGTGTGTGTGTGTTTGTGTGGGTGTGTGGGTGGGTGTGTGGGTGGGTGGGTGTGTGTGTGGGTGGGTGTGTGGGTGGGTGTGTGGGTGGGTGTGTGGTTGGGTGTGTGGGTGGGTGTGTGGTTGGGTGTGTGTGGGTGTGTGTGGGTGTGTGGGTGTGTGTGGGTGTGTGTGGGTGTGTGTGGGTGTGTGGGTGTGTGTGGGTGTGTGTGGGTGTGTGTGGGTGTGTGGGTGTGTGTGTGGGTGTGTGTGGGTGTGTGTGGGTGTGTGTGGGTGTGTGTGGGTGTGTGTGGGTGTGTGTGAGTGTGTGTGGGTGTGTGGGTGTGTGTGAGTGTGTGTGGGTGTGTGGGTGTGGGTGTGCGTGCGCACACTAGGCTACGCTACTCTTTTGAAGATTATAAAAAAAAAAAAAATTTCACAATCAATTCCTTATTATATGCACTAATATATACTATATAATATTAATTGCGTACACTTGTGTTTGTGTGTGTGTGTGTGTTTACTAGCTTGTCGTTCTTTGAAAAAGAGGGGGGGGGGTCACGTTAACACTATTTGTTATTGTTGTTGTTTCACCGGTACTCTCCCGGCCCAGATCTCCGCACACTAGGCTACTTTACTTTTTGAAGATTATAGGATTATTTTTTCTGACTCAATTCCTTATTATTATATACTAATGTTTATTATAACAATAATTACGGGTGCACACGTGTGTTTGTATGTGCGTACTTGTTTACTAGCTTGTCCCTCAGAAAAACGGGGGGGGGGGGGTTCACTAGGCTACACAACTCTTCTGAGTTTACCTGGCGATATTTAGATAATTTACTAAACACTATCTATCTCCTGGTACTGAAATAGGGAGAGAGAGATGGTATAGCATACAACCAGCAGGGCGAGACACTTGAGACTTTAGACACTAACCAAAATTAACCACAAATAGGCAAGTGATGTCGTCTGCACAACAATGGAGGTTCCTGCTGGTCGTCTATCAACTCCTTCAATTTTGTAACTCCTTCAGGAACTTTATCATGCATTCAAGTTTTTATTTTCTTTTTCTTTTAAGACTTGGTATTCCCTCTTTTTTCTTTAATACAGTATTATGTGTGTGTGTGTGTGTGTGTGTGTGTGTGTGTGTGTGTATGTGTGTACTCACCTAATTGTGGTTGCAGGGGTTGATTCATAGCTCCTAGCCCCACCTCTTCACTGGTCGCCGCTAGGTCCACTCTCTCCCTGCTCCATGAGCTTTATCACACCTTTTCTTAAAGCTATGTATGGTACCTGCCTCCACTACCTCACTTTCCAGACTATTCCACTTCCTGACAACTCTATGACTGAAGAAATACTTCTTAACATCCCTGTGACTCATCTGAGTCTTCATCTTGTTGCTGTGTCCCATCTCTGGAACATCCTGTCTGTCCACCTTGTCGATTTCCCTCAGAATATGTCGTTATCATGTCCCTCCTATCTCTCCTGTCCTCCAGTGTCATCAGGTCGAGTTCCCTTAACCTCTCCTCGTTGGACATGCCCTTGAGCTCCGGGACTAGTCTCGTTGCAATTGTTATTATCAAAAAAGATGCGCTAAACCTACAAGGCTTATACAGTCTCCTTGCAAACCTTTGCACATTCTCTAATTAACTGACGTGCTTGACCAGGTGTGATTTCCAAATTGGTGCTGCATACTCCAATATGGGCCTGACGTACACGGTGTACAGGGTCCGGAACGACTCCTTACTGAGATGTCGGAATGCTGTTCTTAGGTTCGCTAGTCGCCCATATGCTGCAGCAGTTATTTGGTTGATGTGCACCCCAGGAGATGTGCTCGGTATTATACACACTCCAAGATTCTTTTCCTTGAGTGAGGTTTGTAGTCTTTGGTCCCCTAGACTGTACTCTGTCTGCGGTCGTCTTTGTCCTTCCCCGATATTCACGACGTTGCACTTGGTGAGGTTGAACCCCAGGAGCCAGTTGCTGGACCAGGCCTGCAGCCTGTCCAGATTCCTCTGTAGTTCTGCTTTATCCTCCCCCGATTGAATTCTCATTAACTTTATATCGTCTGTAAACAGGAACACTTCTGAGTCTATTCCTTCTGTCATGTCATTCACACATACCAAAAACAGCACCGGTCCTAGGACTGACCCCTGTGGAACCCCGCTTGTCACAGGCGCCCACTGACTCATCACGTACCATAGCTCGCTGATGCCTTCCCGTCCACTGCAGTGCCTTCTCTCTTATACCTGCCTGGTTCTCCAGCTTTTGCACTAATCTTTTGTGTGGAACTGTGTCAAAAGCCTTGTTACAGTCCAAGAAAACGCAGTTTACCCACCCACCCCACTCTCTTGTCTTACTGCTGTCACCTTGTCATAGAACTCCAGAACGTTTGTGACAGGATTTACCGTCTCTGAATCTATGCTGGTTGTGTGTGTGCGCGCACTCACATAATTGTACTCCCCTAATTGTGGTTGCAGGGTTCGAGACTCGGCTCGTGGCCCCGCCTCTACACTGACTTCTACTGGGTCCTCCCTCTCCCTGCTCCATGAGCTTTATCATACCTCGTCTTAAAACTATGTATGGTTCCTGCCTCCACTACATCGCTTGCCAGACTATCCCACTTCCTAACAACTCTGGCTGAAGAAATACTTCCTAATATCCCTTTGACTCATCTGAGTCGTGTGTGTATGTGTGTGTGTGTGTGTGTGTGCGCGCGCGCGCGCACGCGTGTCTATTGTACATACTCTGCCTCCCTTCCCTTCGCGCTTCTGTGTGATTAGTTAATGGTCCAAGTCGGACCGAAACGTCGTAAGTTTCAGTCTCCTACGTTCGGATTATTTGCGTATGTTTATATATATATATATATATATATATATATATATATATATATATATATATATATATATATATATATATATATATATATATATATATATATATTGTAGGTAGTAGGTTGGTAGACAGCAACCGTCCAGGGAGGTACTACCGTCTCGCCAAGTGAGTGTAAAACGAAAGCCTGTAATTGTTTTACATGATGGTAGGATTGCTGGTGTCTTTTGTCTGTCTCATAAATATGCAAGATTACAGGCAAGTCTTGCTACTTCTACTTACACTTAGGTCACACTACACATACATGTACAAGCATATATATACACACCCCTCTGGGTTTTCTTCTATTTTCTTTCTAATTCTTGTTCTTGTTTATTTCCTCTTATCTCCATGGGGAAGTGGAACAGAATTCTTCCTCCGTAAGCCATGCGTGTCGTAAGAGGCGACTAAAATGCCGGGAGCAAGGGGCTAGTAACCCCTTCTCCTGTATATATTACTAAATTTAAAAGGAGAAACTTCAGTTTTTTCTTTTGGGCCACCCCACCTCAGTGGGATACAGCTGGTATGTTGAAAGAAGAAGAATATATAGATATATATATATATATATATATATATATATCTATATATATATATATATATATATGCATAGGTAGTAGGTTGGTAGACAGCAACCACCCAGGGAAGTACTACCGTCCTGCCAGATGACTGTGAAACAAAAACCTGTAACTGTTTTGCATGATGGTAGGATTGCTGGTTTCTTTTTCTGTCTCATAAACACGCTAAGATAACAGGGATATCTTGCTACTCCTACTTACACTTTGGTCACACTTCACAGACACGCACATGCATATATATATATACATACATCTAGGTTTTTCTCCTTTTTCTAAATAGCTCTTGTTCTTTTTTATTTCTTCTATTGTCCATGGGGAAGTGGAAAAGAATCTTTCCTCCGTAAGCCATGCGTGTCGTATGAGGCGACTAAAATGCCGGGAGCAATGGGCTAGTAACCCCTTCTCCTGTATACAATTACTAAAAAAGAGAAGAAGAAAAACTTTATAAAACTGGGTTGCTTAAATGTGCGTGGATGTAGTGCGGATGACAAGAAACAGATGATTGCTGATGTTATGAATGAAAAGAAGTTGGATGTCCTGGCCCTAAGCGAAACAAAGCTGAAGGGGGTAGGAGAGTTTCAGTGGGGGGAAATAAATGGGATTAAATCTGGAGTATCTGAGAGAGTTAGAGCAAAGGAAGGGGTAGCAGTAATGTTAAATGATCAGTTATGGAAGGAGAAAAGAGAATATGAATGTGTAAATTCAAGAATTATGTGGATTAAAGTAAAGGTTGGATGCGAGAAGTGGGTCATAATAAGCGTGTATGCACCTGGAGAAGAGAGGAATGCAGAGGAGAGAGAGAGATTTTGGGAGATGTTAAGTGAATGTATAGGAGCCTTTGAACCAAGTGAGAGAGTAATTGTGGTAGGGGACTTGAATGCTAAAGTAGGAGAAACTTTTAGAGAGGGTGTGGTAGGTAAGTTTGGGGTGCCAGGTGTAAATGATAATGGGAGCCCTTTGATTGAACTTTGTATAGAAAGGGGTTTAGTTATAGGTAATACATATTTTAAGAAAAAGAGGATAAATAAGTATACACGATATGATGTAGAGCGAAATGACAGTAGTTTGTTGGATTATGTATTGGTAGATAAAAGACTGTTGAGTAGACTTCAGGATGTACATGTTTATAGAGGGGCCACAGATATATCAGATCACTTTCTAGTTGTAGCTACACTGAGAGTAAAAGGTAGATGGGATACAAGGAGAATAGAAGCATCAGGGAAGAGAGAGGTGAAGGTTTATAAACTAAAAGAGGAGGCAGTTAGGGTAAGATATAAACAGCTATTGGAGGATAGATGGGCTAATGAGAGCATAGGCAATGGGGTCGAAGAGGTATGGGGTAGGTTTAAAAATGTAGTGTTAGAGTGTTCAGCAGAAGTTTGTGGTTACAGGAAAGTGGGTGCAGGAGGGAAGAGGAGCGATTGGTGGAATGATGATGTAAAGAGAGTAATAAGGGAGAAAAAGTTAGCATATGAGAAGTTTTTACAAAGTAGAAGTGATGCAAGGAGGGAAGAGTATATGGAGAAAAAGAGAGAAGTTAAGAGAGTGGTGAAGCAATGTAAAAAGAGAGCAAATGAGAGAGTGGGTGAGATGTTATCAACAAATTTTGTTGAAAATAAGAAAAAGTTTTGGAGTGAGATTAACAAGTTAAGAAAGCCTAGAGAACAAATGGATTTGTCAGTTAAAAATAGGAGAGGAGAGTTATTAAATGGAGAGGTAGAGGTATTGGGAAGATGGAAGGAATATTTTGAGGAATTGTTAAATGTTGATGAAGATAGGGAAGCTGTGATTTCGTGTATAGGGCAAGGAGGAATAACATCTTGTAGGAGTGAGGAAGAGCCAGTTGTGAGTGTGGGGGAAGTTCGTGAGGCAGTAGGTAAAATGAAAGGGGGTAAGGCAGCCGGGATTGATGGGATAAAGATAGAAATGTTAAAAGCAGGTGGGGATATAGTTTTGGAGTGGTTGGTGCAATTATTTAATAAATGTATGGAAGAGGGTAAGGTACCTAGGGATTGGCAGAGAGCATGCATAGTTCCTTTGTATAAAGGCAAAGGGGATAAAAGAGAGTGCAAAAATTATAGGGGGATAAGTCTGTTGAGTGTACCTGGTAAAGTGTATGGTAGAGTTATAATTGAAAGAATTAAGAGTAAGACGGAGAATAGGATAGCAGATGAACAAGGAGGCTTTAGGAAAGGTAGGGGGTGTGTGGACCAGGTGTTTACAGTGAAACATATAAGTGAACAGTATTTAGATAAGGCTAAAGAGGTCTTTGTGGCATTTATGGATTTGGAAAAGGCGTATGACAGGGTGGATAGGGGGGCAATGTGGCAGATGTTGCAAGTGTATGGTGTAGGAGGTAGGTTACTGAAAGCAGTGAAGAGTTTTTACGAGGATAGTGAGGCTCAAGTTAGAGTATGTAGGAAAGAGGGAAATTTTTTCCCAGTAAAAGTAGGCCTTAGACAAGGATGTGTGATGTCACCGTGGTTGTTTAATATATTTATAGATGGGGTTGTAAGAGAAGTAAATGCGAGGGTCTTGGCAAGAGGCGTGGAGTTAAAAGATAAAGAATCACACACAAAGTGGGAGTTGTCACAGCTGCTCTTTGCCGATGACACTGTGCTCTTGGGAGATTCTGAAGAGAAGTTGCAGAGATTGGTGGATGAATTTGGTAGGGTGTGCAAAAGAAGAAAATTAAAGGTGAATACAGGAAAGAGTAAGGTTATGAGGATAACAAAAAGATTAGGTGATGAAAGATTGAATATCAGATTGGAGGGAGAGAGTATGGAGGAGGTGAACGTATTCAGATATTTGGGAGTGGACGTGTCAGCGGATGGGTCTATGAAAGATGAGGTGAATCATAGAATTGATGAGGGAAAAAGAGTGAGTGGTGCACTTAGGAGTCTGTGGAGACAAAGAACTTTGTCCTTGGAGGCAAAGAGGGGAATGTATGAGAGTATAGTTTTACCAACGCTCTTATATGGGTGTGAAGCGTGGGTGATGAATGTTGCAGCGAGGAGAAGGCTGGAGGCAGTGGAGATGTCATGTCTGAGGGCAATGTGTGGTGTGAATATAATGCAGAGAATTCGTAGTTTGGAAGTTAGGAGGAGGTGCGGGATTACCAAAACTGTTGTCCAGAGGGCTGAGGAAGGGTTGTTGAGGTGGTTCGGACATGTAGAGAGAATGGAGCGAAACAGAATGACTTCAAGAGTGTATCAGTCTGTAGTGGAAGGAAGGCGGGGTAGGGGTCGGCCTAGGAAGGGTTGGAGGGAGGGGGTAAAGGAGGTTTTGTGTGCGAGGGGCTTGGACTTCCAGCAGGCATGCGTGAGCGTGTTTGATAGGAGTGAATGGAGACAAATGGTTTTTAATACTTGACGTGCTGTTGGAGTGTGAGCAAAGTAACATTTATGAAGGGATTCAGGGAAACCGGCAGGCCGGACTTGAGTCCTGGAGATGGGAAGTACAGTGCCTGCACTCTGAAGGAGGGGTGTTAATGTTGCAGTTTAAAAACTGTAGTGTAAAGCACCCTTCTGGCAAGACAGTGATGGAGTGAATGATGGTGAAAGTTTTTCTTTTTCGGGCCACCCTGCCTTGGTGGGAATCGGCCGGTGTGATAATAAAAAAAAAAAAAAATATATATGCAATAAGATCACAGTAAACAGGTGATTTCAGAATATGCAAAACAACCACTGTGAAAAAATAGAAAAGTTCCAAGCGCTTTCGTGACTACTCACATTATCAAGGAACAATGAAAGTAAAGCATCAAAAGAAGGTATATAAAGGGGTAGCCCACACCTCACTATCAGATCCCACAACAACGAAACACCTGACGTGAGACAGCAAGCCCGCCGGCCGAACTAGACAGGTCCTTAATACAACCCACCAACAAACTATTCTACTCAAGAAATAAGAAATTTAAAAAATTAATATTTGTCCAATGTATTATTAAATTCTTCCCAAATTCTATTAATTATAAATGGATCTAATTTATATAAACCAAAGGAAATATTCATATTATTGTCAAAACTGCTTTTTATGAAACAAGATTCAATTATATTCCTGTCGACCATGGACTTGCTTGATACTACTTTCTCAACTTTTTGAAAATCAATTGGATGGTTAAAATCTCTTACATGAATAAATAGAGCATTGGAATCTTGTCCAGTTCTAATGCTATATTTATGTTGTTTTAATCTTAGTTCGAGATTTTTACCAGTTTGACCGTAATAAACTTTATCGCAAATTTTACAAGGAATCTTATAGACACATCCATCAGCATTTTGGGGGGAATTCTTTATCAAAAGTTTTTGGGGGGAATTCTTTATCAAAAGTTTTTTTACTGTATCAAGATTTTTGAATACAACTTTAATATTAAAAGTCTTAAGAAGAGAAGGCATATCAACCAAGTTTTCATGGTAAGGGAGAACCAACATATTTTTAGTTGAATAAGGCTGGTTGTCCCTTTATGGATTGTAAAAAGTATTTCTAGCAACTTTAAAAGATTTATCAATTACATTTCTTGGGTATTTCAAATCATTACCTATTTCATAAATTTTGGATATTTCCTCATCTATGAACTCTGGACTACAAATTCGTAAAGCTCTCAAAAACATTGATGAGAAAACAGACAGTTTAACTCTATCTTGATGTGAAAAATAATAGTGGACATAGGAACAGTTATTTGTAGGTTTTCTGTAAATTTTAAATTTGAATTCATTATTACCCTTAATAATTAAAACATCTAGAAAAGGCAATGAGTTATTTTCTTCAAATTCAACAGTAAAAATTTATACAATGGGCTAAGCTATTTAATTTGCCAAGGAGATGGTGTATATCTACATTTTTGGGCATAAGACACAAAATATCATCAACATATCTGAACCATTTAGCTCTATTAGGGAGGATTGTGTTAAGCAGCCTTGTTTCAAAAAATTCCATGTATAGGTTACTAAGAACAGGTGAAAGAGGATTTCCCATTGCCATACCAAACTTCTGAGTGTAAAACTTATCATTAAATACAAATTTTGCATCAACAATGCAAAGTTTAATAAGTTTAATGATAGTAGGAACTGACAATGGTAAATCATAATTAACGAGTTCTTCAGACAAGAAACTTAATAAATCATCAACAGGAACTTTCGTAAACAAGGAAGTAACATCAAAACTAACCATGTTAAAATCATTTAAGTCAGTCAAGGAGCTTAATTTATCAACTAAATCTATGTTGCTTTTAACATCAAAGTTAGAAATTTTGCCAACAATAGGGCTCAAAATATCAACAAGCCATTTGGATAATTTATATGAAACTGATCCTATGGAGCTAATAATTGGTCTGACTGGATTCCCTGGTTTGTGTGTTTTTATTAGTCCATACATGTAAGGTAAAGATGGATTAGTGGAAGTAAATTGTTTGACTAATTCATCTTTGCCTTTCAGTAAAGTTTTATTGTTTTATTGAAATTGCTGTTAACGGTTTCTAGGGGATTTTTCCTAAGTTTAGAATAGGTTTCAGTATCATCTAAGAGATTATTCATTTTTTCTTGGTAATCATTTTCTTTCATAATTACTATTGCATTTATTTTGTCTGCTTTAGTAAGGCGCAAATTTTTATTGTTATTAAGTGTATCATAAGACTTAAAGCATCTTTGAGGGCAATTGGGAATGTTTTGTTTTAACATAGAGTTATATACCATTCCCTTACTAATATTAATTTCATCAGTGGATAAATCAGAAAATTGTTCAAAGTTACAAAAGGCTTTTGCAATTTCAACATTATTAAGTTTTTTTTGAAGTTGCAAAACTTAGGCCAAAACCTAGAGCAGCAGTTGTATTTTTGTCTAAAATTTCATCTGATAAGTTAGTTACAAAATTATTATTAGCATGCTTTGTCCAATCACTATTTTCAATTAAAATTTCAATAAAACAATAAAACTTCTACTGAAAGGCAAAGATGAATTAGTCAAACAATTTTCTTCCACTAATCCATCTTTACCTTACATGTATGGACTAATAAAAACACACAAACCAGGGAATCCAGTCAGACCAATTATTAGCTCCATAGGATCAGTTTCATATAAATTATCCAAATGGCTTGTTGACATTTTGAGCCCTATTGTTGGCAAAATTTCTAACTTTAATGTTAAAAACAACTTAGATTTAAATGATAAATTAAGCTCCTTGACTGACTTAAATGATTTTAACATGGTTAGTTTTGATGTTACTTCCTTGTTTACGAAAGTTCCTGTTGATGATTTATTAAGTTTCTTATCTGAAGAACTCGTTAATTATGATTTACCATTGCCAGTTCCTACTATCATTAAACTTATTAAACTTTGCATTGTTGATGCAAAATTTGTATTTAATGATAAGTTTTACACTCAGAAGTTTGGTATGGCAATGGGAAATCCTCTTTCACCTGTTCTTAGTAACCTATACATGGAATTTTTTGAAACAAGGTTGCTTAACACAATCCTCCCTAATAGAGGTAAATGGTTCAGATATGTTGATGATATTTTGTGTCTTATGCCCAAAAATGTAGATATACACCATCTCCTTGGCAAATTAAATAGCTTAGCCCATTGTATAAATTTTTACTGTTGAATTTGAAGAAAATAACTCATTGCCTTTTCTAGATGTTTTAATTATTAAGGGTAATAATGAATTCAAATTTAAAATTTACAGAAAACCTACAAATAATTGTTCCTATGTCCACTATTATTTTTCACATCAAGATAGAGTTAAACTGTCTGTTTTCTCATCAATGTTTTTGAGAGCTTTACGAATTTGTAGTCCAGAGTTCATAGATGAGGAAATATCCAAAATTTATGAAATAGGTAATGATTTGAAATACCCAAGAAATGTAATTGATAAATCTTTTAAAGTTGCTAGAAATACTTTTTACAATCCAAAAAGGGACAACCAGAATTATTCAACTAAAAATATGTTGGTTCTCCCTTACCATGAAAACTTGGTTGATATGCCTCCTCTTCTTAAGACTTTTAATATTAAAGTTGTATTCAAAAATCTTGATACAGTAAAAAAACTTTTGATAAAGAATTCCCCCCAAAATGCTGATGGATGTGTCTATAAGATTCCTTGTAAAATTTGCGATAAAGTTTATTACGGTCAAACTGGTAAAAATCTCGAACTAAGATTAAAACAACATAAATATAGCATTAGAACTGGACAAGATTCCAATGCTCTATTTATTCATGTAAGAGATTTTAACCATCCAATTGATTTTCAAAAAGTTTAGAAAGTAGTATCAAGCAAGTCCATGGTCGACAGGAATATAATTGAATCTTGTTTCACAAAAAGCAGTTTTGACAATAATATGAATATTTCCTTTGGTTTATATAAATTAGATCCATTTATAATTAATAGAATTTGGGAAGAATTTAATAATACATTGGACAAATATTAATTTTTTAAATTTCTTATTTCTTGAGTAGAATAGTTTGTTGGTGGGTTGTATTAAGGAACTGTCTAGTTCGGCCGGCGGGCTTGCTGTCTCACGTCAGGTGTTTCGTTGTTGTGGGATCTGATAGTGAGGTGTGGGCTACCCCTTTATATACCTTCCTTTGATGCTTTACTTTCATTGTTCCTTGATAATCTGAGTAGACACGAAAGCTCTTTGACCTTCTCTATTTTTTCACAGTGGTTGTTTTGCATATTCTGAAATCACCTGTTTACTGTGATCTTATTGCATATATATATATATATATATATATATATATATATATATATATATATATATATATATATATATATATATATATATATATACACCACACAATTCTTAACAATGGCGCATCCAGCCAAGCAAGATGTTGTACCCATCATTGAAGGACATACGGTGGTGTGGACGCTTCTGAGCTAGTTTCTCCTCCCTGTTTGTGTACTAGTTCAACAAGCAGTATATTATATTATTGCACCCACGGAACAAGTGGTATTGATCAATAACAACACTGCACTAGCCAAGGAGTCGACCCATGCTGTTTTGGCCCGTCTCATGGTGAGAGAAAACGCATGACACTTTAGACCACTAGACCACACAAACCTTAACAATGGCGCATGCAGCCAAGCTAGATAGTGCAGTGTTGTTATTGATCCATACCACTGGTTTCATGGGCACAATAATATAATATACTGCGTGTTATTGAGCTAGTACACAAACAGGGCGTAGAATGAAAATTATCGGTGCTAGTGACACTGTCACTATCAGTGGTGTATATCTGTATGCATGCAGCAGTGCTAGTGACGCTGTCACTATCAGTGGTGTATATCTGTATGTATGCAGCAATGCTAGTGACGCTGTCACTATCAGTGGTGTATATCTGTATGTATGCAGCAGTGCTAGTGACGCTGTCACTATCAGTGGTGTATATCTGTATGTATGCAGCAGTGCTAGTGACGCTGTCACTAGGCTATGTGAGGCGCGACCTACTGACACCTAGTTACGCTCACCAGTGTGTGTAACGTTGCTGTCAAACTCTGCAGCAGAGTATTTGCTTCAGTAACTCTGCTTCACAGTTGGTGCTTCTCACCATCATGCACACATCAAGGCAGGGAGGGAGGTACTCCAGCCTGGTGCACCACCATGCACACATCAAGGCAGGGAGGGAGGTACTCCAGCCTGGTGCACCATCATGCACACATCAAGGCAGGGAGGGAGGTACTCCAGCCTGGTGCACCATCATGCACACATCAAGGCAGGGAGGGAGGTACTCCAGCCTGGTGCACCATCATGCACACATCAAGGCAGGGAGGGAGGTACTCCAGCCTGGTGCACCATCATGCACACATCAAGGCAGGGAGGGAGGTACTCCAGCCTGGTGCACCATCATGCACACATCAAGGCAGGGAGGGAGGTACTCCAGCCTGGTGCACCACCATGCACACATCAAGGCAGGGAGGGAGGTACTCCAGCCTGGTGCACCACCATGCACACATCAAGGCAGGGAGGGAGGTACTCCAGCCTGGTGCACCACCATGCACACATCAAGGCAGGGAGGGAGGTACTCCAGCCTGGTGCACCACCATGCACACATCAAGGCAGGGAGGGAGGTACTCCAGCCTGGTGCACCATCATGCACACATCAAGGCAGGGGGGGAGGTACTCCAGCCTGGTGCACCACCATGCACACTTCAAGGCAGGGAGGGAGGTACTCCAGCCTGGTGCACCACCATGCACACATCAAGGCAGGGAGAGAGGTACTCCAGCCTGGTGCACCACCATGCACACATCAAGGCAGGGAGGGAGGTACTCCAGCCTGGTGCACCACCATGCACACATCAAGGCAGGGAGGGAGGTACTCCAGCCTGGTGCACCACCATGCACACATCAAGGCAGGGAGGGAGGTACTCCAGCCTGGTGCACCACCATGCACACATCAAGGCAGGGAGGGAGGTACTCCAGCCTGGTGCACCACCATGCACACATCAAGGCAGGGAGGGAGGTACTCCAGCCTGGTGCACCACCATGCACACATCGAGGCAGGGAGGGAGGTACTCCAGCCTGGTGCACCACCATGCACCCTTCAAGGCAGGGAGGGAGGTACTCCAGCCTGGTGCACCATCATGCACACATCAAGGCAGGGAGGGAGGTACTCCAGCCTGGTGCACCACCATGCACACATCAAGGCAGGGAGGGAGGTACTCCAGCCTGGTGCACCACCATGCACACATCAAGGCAGGGAGGGAGGTACTCCAGCCTGGTGCACCACCATGCACACATCAAGGCAGGGAGGGAGGTACTCCAGCCTGGTGCACCACCATGCACACATCAAGGCAGGGAGGGAGGTACTCCAGCCTGGTGCACCATCATGCACACATCAAGGCAGGGGGGGAGGTACTCCAGCCTGGTGCACCACCATGCACACTTCAAGGCAGGGAGGGAGGTACTCCAGCCTGGTGCACCACCATGCACACATCAAGGCAGGGAGAGAGGTACTCCAGCCTGGTGCACCACCATGCACACATCAAGGCAGGGAGGGAGGTACTCCAGCCTGGTGCACCACCATGCACACATCAAGGCAGGGAGGGAGGTACTCCAGCCTGGTGCACCACCATGCACACATCAAGGCAGGGAGGGAGGTACTCCAGCCTGGTGCACCACCATGCACACATCAAGGCAGGGAGGGAGGTACTCCAGCCTGGTGCACCACCATGCACACATCGAGGCAGGGAGGGAGGTACTCCAGCCTGGTGCACCACCATGCACACATCGAGGCAGGGAGGGAGGTACTCCAGCCTGGTGCACCACCATGCACCCTTCAAGGCAGGGAGGGAGGTACTCCAGCCTGGTGCACCACCATGCACCCTTCAAGGCAGGGAGGGAGGTACTCCAGCCTGGTGCACCACCATGCACACATCAAGGCAGGGAGGGAGGTACTGCAGCCTGGTGCACCACCATGCACACATCAAGGCAGGGAGGGAGGTACTCCAGCCTGGTGCACCACCATGCACACATCAAGGCAGGGAGGAAGGTACTCCAGCCTGGTGCACCACCATGCACACATCAAGGCAGGGAGGGAGGTACTGCAGCCTGGTGCACCAACATGCACACATCAAGGCAGGGAGGGAGGTACTCCAGCCTGGTGCACCACCATGCACACATCAAGGCAGGGAGGAAGGTACTCCAGCCTGGTGCACCACCATGCACACATCAAGGCAGGGAGGGAGGTACTCCAGCCTGGTGCACCACCATGCACACATCAAGGCAGGGAGGGAGGTACTCCAGCCTGGTGCACCACCATGCACACATCAAGGCAGGGAGGAAGGTACTCCAGCCTGGTGCACCACCATGCACACATCAAGGCAGGGAGGGAGGTACTCCAGCCTGGTGCACCACCATGCACACATCAAGGCAGGGAGGGAGGTACTCCAGCCTGGTGCACCACCATGCACACATCAAGGCAGGGAGGGAGGTACTCCAGCCTGGTGCACCACCATGCACACATCAAGGCAGGGAGGGAGGTACTCCAGCCTGGTGCACCACCATGCACACATCAAGGCAGGGAGGGAGGTACTCCAACCTGGTGCACCACCATGCACACATCAAGGCAGGGAGGGAGGTACTCCAGCCTGGTGCACCACCATGCACACATCAAGGCAGGGAGGGAGGTACTCCAGCCTGGTGCACCATCATGCACACATCAAGGCAGGGAGGGAGGTACTCCAGCCTGGTGCACCACCATGCACACATCAAGGCAGGGAGGGAGGTACTCCAGCCTGGTGCACCACCATGCACACATCAAGGCAGGGAGGGAGGTACTCCAGCCTGGTGCACCACCATGCACACATCAAGGCAGGGAGGGAGGTACTCCAGCCTGGTGCACCACCATGCACACATCAAGGCAGGGAGGGAGGTACTCCAGCCTGGTGCACCACCATGCACACATCAAGGCAGGGAGGGAGGTACTCCAGCCTGGTGCACCACCATGCACACATCAAGGCAGGGAGGGAGGTACTCCAGCCTGGTGCACCACCATGCACACATCAAGGCAGGGAGGGAGGTACTCCAGCCTGGTGCACCACCATGCACACATCAAGGCAGGGAGGGAGGTACTCCAGCCTGGTGCACCACCATGCACACATCAAGGCAGGGAGGGAGGTACTCCAGCCTGGTGCACCACCATGCACACATCAAGGCAGGGAGGGAGGTACTCCAGCCTGGTGCACCACCATGCACACATCAAGGCAGGGAGGGAGGTACTCCAGCCTGGTGCACCACCATGCACACATCAAGGCAGGGAGGGAGGTACTCCAGCCTGGTGCACCACCATGCACACATCAAGGCAGGGAGGGAGGTACTCCAGCCTGGTGCACCACCATGCACACATCAAGGCAGGGAGGGAGGTACTCCAGCCTGGTGCACCACCATGCACACATCAAGGCAGGGAGGGAGGTACTCCAGCCTGGTGCACCACCATGCACACATCAAGGCAGGGAGGGAGGTACTCCAGCCTGGTGCACCACCATGCACACATCAAGGCAGGGAGGGAGGTACTCCAGCCTGGTGCACCACCATGCACACATCAAGGCAGGGAGGGAGGTACTCCAGCCTGGTGCACCACCATGCACACATCAAGGCAGGGAGGGAGGTACTCCAGCCTGGTGCACCACCATGCACACATCAAGGCAGGGAGGGAGGTACTCCAGCCTGGTGCACCACCATGCACACATCAAGGCAGGGAGGGAGGTACTCCAGCCTGGTGCACCACCATGCACACATCAAGGCAGGGAGGGAGGTACTCCAGCCTGGTGCACCACCATGCACACATCAAGGCAGGGAGGGAGGTACTCCAGCCTGGTGCACCACCATGCACACATCAAGGCAGGGAGGGAGGTACTCCAGCCTGGTGCACCACCATGCACACATCAAGGCAGGGAGGGAGGTACTCCAGCCTGGTGCACCACCATGCACACATCAAGGCAGGGAGGGAGGTACTCCAGCCTGGTGCACCACCATGCACACATCAAGGCAGGGAGGGAGGTACTCCAGCCTGGTGCACCACCATGCACACATCAAGGCAGGGAGGGAGGTACTCCAGCCTGGTGCACCACCATGCACACATCAAGGCAGGGAGGGAGGTACTCCAGCCTGGTGCACCACCATGCACACATCAAGGCAGGGAGGGAGGTACTCCAGCCTGGTGCACCACCATGCACACATCAAGGCAGGGAGGGAGGTACTCCAGCCTGGTGCACCACCATGCACACATCAAGGCAGGGAGGGAGGTACTCCAGCCTGGTGCACCACCATGCACACATCAAGGCAGGGAGGGAGGTACTCCAGCCTGGTGCACCACCATGCACACATCAAGGCAGGGAGGGAGGTACTCCAGCCTGGTGCACCACCATGCACACATCAAGGCAGGGAGGGAGGTACTCCAGCCTGGTGCACCACCATGCACACATCAAGGCAGGGAGGGAGGTACTCCAGCCTGGTGCACCACCATGCACACATCAAGGCAGGGAGGGAGGTACTCCAGCCTGGTGCACCACCATGCACACATCAAGGCAGGGAGGGAGGTACTCCAGCCTGGTGCACCACCATGCACACATCAAGGCAGGGAGGGAGGTACTCCAGCCTGGTGCACCACCATGCACACATCAAGGCAGGGAGGGAGGTACTCCAGCCTGGTGCACCACCATGCACACATCAAGGCAGGGAGGGAGGTACTCCAGCCTGGTGCACCACCATGCACACATCAAGGCAGGGAGGGAGGTACTCCAGCCTGGTGCACCACCATGCACACATCAAGGCAGGGAGGGAGGTACTCCAGCCTGGTGCACCACCATGCACACATCAAGGCAGGGAGGGAGGTACTCCAGCCTGGTGCACCACCATGCACACATCAAGGCAGGGAGGGAGGTACTCCAGCCTGGTGCACCACCATGCACACATCAAGGCAGGGAGGGAGGTACTCCAGCCTGGTGCACCACCATGCACACATCAAGGCAGGGAGGGAGGTACTCCAGCCTGGTGCACCACCATGCACACATCAAGGCAGGGAGGGAGGTACTCCAGCCTGGTGCACCACCATGCACACATCAAGGCAGGGAGGGAGGTACTCCAGCCTGGTGCACCACCATGCACACATCAAGGCAGGGAGGGAGGTACTCCAGCCTGGTGCACCACCATGCACACATCAAGGCAGGGAGGGAGGTACTCCAGCCTGGTGCACCACCATGCACACATCAAGGCAGGGAGGGAGGTACTCCAGCCTGGTGCACCACCATGCACACATCAAGGCAGGGAGGGAGGTACTCCAGCCTGGTGCACCACCATGCACACATCAAGGCAGGGAGGGAGGTACTCCAGCCTGGTGCACCACCATGCACACATCAAGGCAGGGAGGGAGGTACTCCAGCCTGGTGCACCACCATGCACACATCAAGGCAGGGAGGGAGGTACTCCAGCCTGGTGCACCACCATGCACACATCAAGGCAGGGAGGGAGGTACTCCAGCCTGGTGCACCACCATGCACACATCAAGGCAGGGAGGGAGGTACTCCAGCCTGGTGCACCACCATGCACACATCAAGGCAGGGAGGGAGGTACTCCAGCCTGGTGCACCACCATGCACACATCAAGGCAGGGAGGGAGGTACTCCAGCCTGGTGCAGAACTCGTCATACAACTGATGTTCCCTTCTCACTTTTTTGGAGAGGGGAGCCAAACCTAATTAAATAGTATATACCCCAAGTGCTGTATGATTCTTACAGGTTTAGCACATCCCCATGCATATAATAATAGTAATAATAAGATAATAACAATAACACTGGTGAACAATGCCAAAATATTCGATGCCAAAGATATTTGAAGTTACTGAGAGTATTTGTGGTTGTTGAATTGGAAAATGCCAATAGGTTGTTGAACATACTGACTCTAGTTTGTGAGATATTATATACCTACACTCAGTTAACACCTAACTTAGACATAACTTGTGTATATGTAGTAACAATTTGTAAATACATATAGTTATAATAAAGAATAAAAGTTTATTTTTAAATTATTTAATATTTAAGGAAAGAAGTTATATCAAGAACGACCACCTGACAATATTGTAACTTCTATTGTCTTATTTTGTCCAGACAAACATGAGTTCTTCACCAAGAGTCTACTTAAACAATACCAATACATTTTCCTACATTTGTGGCGAAAACAACAAAGGAAAAACATTACAGATTTTTGTAAAACAAACATATCTTACTTATTTTTGAGTGGCGCTTGTAACAAGTGTTGGGCTTCCCATACGGTTCGTAAACATATCTTACTTATTTTTGAGTGGCGCTTGTAACAAGTGTTGGGCTTCCCATATGGTTCGTAAACATATCTTACTTATTTTTGAGTGGCGCTTGTAACAAGTGTTGGGCTTCCCACATGGTTCGTAAACATATCTTACTTATTTTTGAGTGGCGCTTGTAACAAGTGTTGGGCTTCCCACATGGTTCGTAAACATATCTTACTTATTTTTGAGTGGCGCTTGTAACAAGTGTTGGGCTTCCCACATGGTTCGTAAACATATCTTACTTATTTTTGAGTGGCGCTTGTAACAAGTGTTGGGCTTCCCACATGGTTCGTAAACATATCTTACTTATTTTTGAGTGGCGCTTGTAACAAGTGTTGGGCTTCCCACATGGTTCGTAAACATATCTTACTTATTTTTGAGTGGCGCTTGTAACAAGTGTTGGGCTTCCTATATGGTTCGTAAAACCTGCGGAGAATGTTTACCACAGTGGAAACATACACAAAGGAAAAGTTTAATGTTGGGTGTGGAGAGAGTCGAAAAACCACCATGATGATTATTTCTGTACGATGAATGTGAAAGGTTTTAGTTGATACAAGAAAGTCAAGTGTGAATATCGTGATGTGGAGTTAGCAAGGTGACGTGTAGCCACACAGTGATGTGGAGTTAGCAAGGTGACACAGTGATGTGGAGTTAGCAAGGTGACGTGTGGCCACACAGTGATGTGGAGTTAGCAAGGTGTCGTGTGGCCACACAGTGATGTGGAGTTAGCAAGGTGACGTGTGGCCACACAGTGATGTGGAGTTAGCAAGGTGACGTGTGGCCACACAGTGATGTGGAGTTAGCAAGGTGACACAGTGATGTGGAGTTAGCAAGGTGACGTGTGGCCACACAGTGATGTGGAGTTAGCAAGGTGACACAGTGATGTGGAGTTAGCAAGGTGACGTGTGGCCACACAGTGATGTGGAGTTAGCAAGGTGACACAGTGATGTGGAGTTAGCAAGGTGACACAGTGATGTGGAGTCAGCAAGGTGACGTCTGGCCACACAGTGATGTGGAGTTAGCAAGGTGACACAGTGATGTGGAGTTAGCAAGGTGACACAGTGATGTGGAGTTAGCAAGGTGACGTGTGGCCACACAGTGATGTGGAGTTAGCAAGGTGACGTGTGGCCACACAGTGATGTGGAGTTAGCAAGGTGACGTGTAGCCACACAGTGATGTGGAGTTAGCAAGGTGACGTGTGGCCACACAGTGATGTGGAGTTAGTAAGGTGTCGTGTGGCCACACAGTGATGTGGAGTTAGCAAGGTGACGTGTGGCCACATAGTGATGTGGAGTTAGTAAGGTGTCGTGTGGCCACACAGTGATGTGGAGTTAGCAAGGTGACGTGTGGCCACATAGTGATGTGGAGTTAGCAAGGTGACGTGTGGCCACACAGTGATGTGGAGTTAGCAAGGTGACACAGTGATGTGGAGTTAGCAAGGTGACGTGTGGCCACACAGTGATGTGGAGTTAGCAAGGTGACACAGTGATGTGGAGTTAGCAAGGTGACACAGTGATGTGGAGTTAGCAAGGTGACGTGTGGCCACACAGTGATGTGGAGTCAGCAAGGTGACGTGTGGCCACACAGTGATGTGGAGTTAGCAAGGTGTCGTGTGGCGACACAGTGATGTGGAGTTAGCAAGGTGACACAGTGATGTGGAGTTAGCAAAGGTGACGTGTGGCCACACATTGATGTGGAGTTAGCAAGGTGTCGTGTGGCCACACAGTGATGTGGAGTTAGCAAGGTGACACAGTGATGTGGAGTTAGCAAGGTGACGTGTGGCCACACAGTGATGTGGAGTTAGCAAGGTGACGTGTAGCCACACAGTGATGTGGAGTTAGCAAGGTGACACAGTGATGTGGAGTTAGCAAGGTGACGTGTGGCCACACAGTGATGTGGAGTTAGCAAGGTGACACAGTGATGTGGAGTTAGCAAGGTGATGTGTGGCCACACAGTGATGTGGAGTTAGTAAGGCGTCGTGTGGCCACACAGTGATGTGGAGTCAGCAAGGTGACGTGTGGCCACACAGTGATGTGGAGTTAGCAAGATGACGTGTGGCCACACAGTGATGTGGAGTTAGCAAGGTGGCGTGTGGCCACACAGTGATGTGGAGTTAGCAAGGTGACACATTGATGTGGAGTCAGCAAGGTGACGTGTGGCCACACAGTGATGTGGAGTTAGCAAGGTGACGTGTGGCCACATAGTGATGTGGAGTTAGCAAGGTGACGTGTGGCCACACAGTGATGTGGAGTTAGCAAGGTGACGTGTGGCCACACAGTGATGTGGAGTTAGCAAGGTGACGTGTGGCCACACAGTGATGTGGAGTTAGCAAGGTGACATGTGACCACACAATGATGTGGAATTAGCAAGCTGACGTGTGGCCACACAGTGATGTGGAGTCAGCAAGTTGACGTGTGGCCACACAGTGATGTGGAGTTAGTAAGGTGACGTATGGCCACACAGTGATGTGGAGTTAGCAAGGTGATGTGCGGCCACACAGTGATGTGGAGTTAGCAAGGTGATGTGTGGCCACACAGTGATGTGGAGTTAGCAAGGTGACGTGTGGCCACACAGTGATGTGGAGTTAGCAAGGTGACGTATAGTCACACAGTGATGTGGAGTCAACAAGCTGACGTGTGATCACACAGTGATGTGGAGTCAACAAGGTGACGTGTGGCCACACAGTGATGTGGAGTCAACAAGCTGACGTGTGGCCACACAGTGATTGGAGCCAGCAAGGTGACGTGTGGCCACACAGTCATGTGGAGTCAGCAAGGTGACGTGTGGCCACACAGTGATTGGAGCCAGCAAGGTGACGTGTGGCCACACAGTGATGTGGAGTCAGCAAGGTGACGTGTGGCCACAGAGTGATGTGGAGTCAGCAAGGTGACGTGTGGCCACACAGTGATGTAGATTCAGCAAGGTGACGTGTGGCCATACAGTGATGTAGATTCAGCAAGGTGACGTGTGGCCACACAGTGATGTGGAGTCAGCAAGGTGACGTGTGGCCACACAGTGATGTGGAGTCAGCAAGGTGACGTGTGGCCACACAGTGATGTAGATTCAGCAAGGTGACGTGTGGCCACACAGTGATGTGGAGTCAGCAAGGTGACGTGTGGCCACACAGTGAAGATGATCACATACCAGTGTTTACAACACTGCCTCACTTTCCCTCGTCAGATGTTTAAGAAACACAAAGTTTAGGATGTAACACAAGTGATAACAGTGGAAGTGAATATGATGTAAGTATTTCAACACTCCAACAGTTCTTCCAAGAAGAACTTAATGATCTGATACAAGACCTCAGTCTGTCAAACAATGATCTGATACAAGACCTCAGTCTGTCAAACAACGATCTGATACAAGACCTCAGTCTGTCAAACAATGATCTGATACAAGACCTCAGTCTCTCAAACAATGATCTGATACAAGATCTCAGTCTGTCAAACAATGATCTGATACAAGACCTCAGTCTCTCAAACAATGATCTGATACAAGACCTCAGTCTCTCAAACAATGATCTGATACAAGACCTCAGTCTGTCAAACAATGATCTCATACAAGACCTCAGTCTGTCAAACAATGATCTCATACAAGACCTCAGTCTGTCAAACAATGATCTCATACAAGACCTCAGTCTGTCAAACAATGATCTGATACAAGACCTCAGCCTGTCAAACAATGATCTGATACAACACCTCAGTCTGTCAAACAATGATCTGATACAATACCTCAGTCTCTCAAACAATGATCTGATACAATACCTCAGTCTCTCAAACAATGATCTGATACAATACCTCAGTCTGTCAAACAATGATCTGATACAATACCTCAGTCTGTCAAACAATGATCTGATACAACACCTCAGTCTGTCAAACAATGATCTGATACAATACCTCAGTCTGTCAAACAATGATCTGATACAATACCTCAGTCTGTCAAACAATGATCTGATACAACACCTCAGTCTGTCAAACAATGATCTGATACAATACCTCAGTCTGTCAAACAATGATCTGATACAATACCTCAGTCTGTCAAACAATGATCTGATACAACACCTCAGTCTGTCAAACAATGATCTGATACAATACCTCAGTCTGTCAAACAATGATCTGATACAATACCTCAGTCTGTCAAACAATGATCTGATACAATACCTCAGTCTGTCAAACAATGATCTGATACAATACCTCAGTCTGTCAAACAATGATCTGATACAATACCTCAGTCTGTCAAACAATGATCTGATACAACACCTCAGTCTGTCAAACAATGATCTGATACAATACCTCAGTCTGTCAAACAATGATCTGATACAATACCTCAGTCTGTCAAACAATGATCTGATACAACACCTCAGTCTGTCAAACAATGATCTGATACAATACCTCAGTCTGTCAAACAATGATCTGATACAATACCTCAGTCTGTCAAACAATGATCTGATACAATACCTCAGTCTGTCAAACAATGATCTGATACAATACCTCAGTCTGTCAAACAATGATCTGATACAATACCTCAGTCTGTCAAACAATGATCTGATACAATACCTCAGTCTGTCAAACAATGATCTGATACAATACCTCAGTCTGTCAAACAATGATCTGATACAATACCTCAGTCTGTCAAACAATGATCTGATACAACACCTCAGTCTGTCAAACAATGATCTGATACAATACCTCAGTCTGTCAAACAATGATCTGATACAATACCTCAGTCTGTCAAACAATGATCTGATACAATACCTCAGTCTGTCAAACAATGATCTGATACAATACCTCAGTCTGTCAAACAATGATCTGATACAATACCTCAGTCTGTCAAACAATGATCTGATACAATACCTCAGTCTGTCAAACAATGATCTGATACAATACCTCAGTCTGTCAAACAATGATCTGATACAATACCTCAGTCTGTCAAACAATGATCTGATACAATACCTCAGTCTGTCAAACAATGATCTGATACAATACCTCAGTCTGTCAAACAATGATCTGATACAATACCTCAGTCTGTCAAACAATGATCTGATACAATACCTCAGTCTGTCAAACAATGATCTGATACAATACCTCAGTCTGTCAAACAATGATCTGATACAATACCTCAGTCTGTCAAACAATGATCTGATACAATACCTCAGTCTGTCAAACAATGATCTGATACAATACCTCAGTCTGTCAAACAATGATCTGATACAATACCTCAGTCTGTCAAACAATGATCTGATACAATACCTCAGTCTGTCAAACAATGATCTGATACAATACCTCAGTCTGTCAAACAATGATCTGATACAATACCTCAGTCTGTCAAACAATGATCTGATACAATACCTCAGTCTGTCAAACAATGATCTGATACAATACCTCAGTCTGTCAAACAATGATCTGATACAATACCTCAGTCTGTCAAACAATGATCTGATACAATACCTCAGTCTGTCAAACAATGATCTGATACAATACCTCAGTCTGTCAAACAATGATCTGATACAATACCTCAGTCTGTCAAACAATGATCTGATACAATACCTCAGTCTGTCAAACAATGATCTGATACAATACCTCAGTCTGTCAAACAATGATCTGATACAATACCTCAGTCTGTCAAACAATGATCTGATACAATACCTCAGTCTGTCAAACAATGATCTGATACAATACCTCAGTCTGTCAAACAATGATCTGATACAATACCTCAGTCTGTCAAACAATGATCTGATACAATACCTCAGTCTGTCAAACAATGATCTGATACAATACCTCAGTCTGTCAAACAATGATCTGATACAATACCTCAGTCTGTCAAACAATGATCTGATACAATACCTCAGTCTGTCAAACAATGATCTGATACAAGACCTCAGTCTGTCAAACAATCTAAACTTGTAACATCTACATTAAAATAAAAGAACTGTCTACAACAATAAGTTAAAATAACAACTTATCGGACGAGGTTGAACTCCTTCCTTACTTGAGTCAAGAAGAACAACTTGTTGTATACTGTAATAACATCACTGGACTTCTTCCAATGGGAACTGAATATCGACCAGGAGATTGAAATGTCTTATTGCACAGTATAACCAGTATCCATCTCTTCCAATTGCTGCATAAAACTGTACTGATGATCAGCATAGAAAAAATCGTACATGCAACGTTTTCATACGCAGTAATTAGTGGTATCTGAATTATCTTACTATATTAATCTGCTCTTATATAGAACGAAGTGCTAGTATGTATTACATGATTTGACTTTTACATGATCTAAAAAAATAGTTTCAATGCGATCTCAAAGTTAGTTCCGCCTGATCAATATATTTTCCACCCCTTTTATGTTTTTCAATGGGATACCAAATTTATCAGAAACTGGAGCCAGTCAAGCAAAACCGATGACATATTTGTAATCAGCACCACAAATTTACCTTAAAATTGGTGTAATATCATTGGCCAGTCATTATTATTATTATTTTTATTATTATTATTATTACCTGATACAACTGACATCAGTGACATACTATAAAGTAAGTCCCTGGTTATACAGAGTTAATATTGCCTCCCAGGATGCAACCCACAACAGTCGACTAACACCCAGGTATACCTCCTTACTGCTAGGTGAACAGTAACAGCAGGTGTAAGGAAACATGTCCAATATTTCACTCGTGACGGGGATCGATCCCGGACCCTTCAGTGTGTGAACCGAGGACCCTTTTATTATTATTAACGCATCGGCCGTCTCCATCGAAGTAGGATGACCCAAAAGCAGAAGAAACTCTTTCACCATCACTCACTCCATCACTGTCTTGGCAGAGGGGTGCCGATACTACAATTCAAAACTACAAATATCCCCACCCCTCCCTCAGAGTGAAGGCACTGTGCTTCCCACCTCCAGGACTCAAGTCCGGCTAACCGGTTTCCTTAAATCCCTTCATAAATGAAGGGATTTAGAGGCACTTTCGTTATGATATTAAACCCAGGAGTATATTACTTGTATCACTAACCATAAACAATCTGCGCTTGGTTGTAATTTAAATTTGTACTAAACAGATATTTTTCGAGTCTTGAATAAATCATAATACTAGTGTCTGCAGCAAGTTACAATACTGGTGTCTGCAGCAAGTTACAATACTGGTGTCTGCAGCAAGTTACAATACTGGTGTCTGCAGCAAGTTACAATACTGGTGTCTGCAGCAAGTTACAATACTGGTGTCTGCAGCAAGTTACAATAATGGTGTCTGCAGCAAGTTACAATACTGGTATCTGCAGCAAGTTACAATACTGGTATCTGCAGCAAGTTACAATACTGGTATCTGCAGCAAGTTACAATACTGGTATCTGCAGCAAGTTACAATACTGGTGTCTGCAGCAAGTTACAATACTGGTGTCTGCAGCAAGTTACAATACTGGTGTCTGCAGCAAGTTACAATACTGGTGTCTGCAGCAAGTTACAATACTGGTGTCTGCAGCAAGTTACAATAATGGTGTCTGCAGCAAGTTACAATACTGGTATCTGCAGCAAGTTACAATACTGGTATCTGCAGCAAGTTACAATACTGGTATCTGCAGCAAGTTACAATACTGGTATCTGCAGCAAGTTACAATACTGGTGTCTGCAGCAAGTTACAATACTGGTGTCTGCAGCAAGTTACAATATCTGCAGCAAGTTACAATACTGGTATCTGCAGCAAGTTACAATACTGGTATCTGCAGCAAGTTACAATACTGGTATCTGCAGCAAGTTACAATACTGGTATCTGCAGCAAGTTACAATACTGGTATCTGCAGCAAGTTACAATACTGGTATCTGCAGCAAGTTACAATACTGGTATCTGCAGCAAGTTACAATACTGGTATCTGCAGCAAGTTACAATACTGGTATCTGCAGCAAGTTACAATACTGGTATCTGCAGCAAGTTACAATACTGGTATCTGCAGCAAGTTACAATACTGGTATCTGCAGCAAGTTACAATACTCGTATCTGCAGCAAGTTACAGTACTGGTGTCTGCAGCAAGTTACAGTACTGGTGTCTGCAGCAAGTTACAGTACTGGTATCTGCAGCAAGTTACAATACTGGTATCTGCAGCAAGTTACAGTACTGGTATCTGCAGCAAGTTACAGTACTGGTATCTGCAGCAAGTTACAGTACTGGTATCTGCAGCAAGTTACAGTACTGGTATCTGCAGCAATTTACAATACCGTGAATAGAACAAGCCACAGAGTTTTGTGATTTACTTAAGTAACAGTACTGTGAGTTGTTCGTTACAGTATTGCGAGTTGTTCCACAGTATTGTGAGTTATTCCAGTCACAGTATTGTGAGTTGTTCCAGTCACAGTATTGAGAGTTGTTCCAGTCACAGTATCGTGAGTTCTACTCACAGTATTGTGAGTTGTTCCATTCACAGTATTGTGAGTTGTTCCAGTCACAGTATTGACAGTTGTTCCAGTTACAGTATTGTGAATTCTTCCAGTCACAGTATTGTGAATTCTTCCAATCGCAGTATTGTGAGTTGTTCTAGTCACAGTATTGCAAGTTCTAATCACAGTATTGTGAATTCTAGTCACAGTATTGTGAGTTGTTCCAATCACAATATTGTGAGTTGTTCCAGTCACAATATTGTGAGTTGTTCCAGTAACAATATTGTGAGTTGTACCAGTCACAGTACTGTGAGTTGTTCTAGTCACAGTATTGTGAGTTGTACCAGTCAAAGTTTTGTGAGTTGTTCCAGTCACAGTATTGTGAGTTGTTCCAGTTACAGTATTGTGAGTTGTTACACAGTATTGTTAGTTGTTACAGAGTATTGTGAGTTGTTTCAGTCACAGTATTGTGAGTTGTTCCAGTCACAGTAGTGAGAGCTCTACTCACAGTATTGTGAGTTGTTCCAATCACAGTATTGTGAGATGTTCCAGTCACAGTATTGTGAGTTGTTCCAGTCGCAGTATTGTGAGTTGTTCCAGTCACAGTATTGTGAGTTGTTCCAGTCACAGTGTTTTGAGTTCCAGTCACAGTATTGTGAGTTGTTCCAGTCACAGTATTGAGAGTTGTTCCAGTCACAGTATTGAGAGTTGTTCCAGTCACAGTGTTTTGAGTTCCAGTCACAGTATTGTGAGTTGTTCCAGTCACAGTACTGAGAGTTGTTCCAGTCACAGTATTGAGAGTTGTTCCAGTCACAGTATTGAGAGTTGTTCCAGTCACAGTATTGAGAGTTGTTCTAGTCACAGTATTGTGAGTTGTTACACAGTATTGTTAGTTGTTACAGAGTATTGTGAGTTGTTTCAGTCACAGTATTGTGAGTTGTTCCAGTCACAGTAGTGTGAGCTCTACTCACAGTATTGTGAGTTGTTCCAATCACAGTATTGTGAGATGTTCCAGTCACAGTATTGTGAGTTGTTCCAGTCGCAGTATTGTGAGTTGTTCCAGTCACAGTATTGTGAGTTGTTCCAGTCACAGTGTTTTGAGTTCCAGTCACAGTATTGTGAGTTGTTCCAGTCACAGTATTGTGAGGTGTTCCAGTCACAGTATTGAGAGTTGTTCCAGTCTCGCGATTGTATATATATATATATATATATATATATATATATATATATATATATATATATATATATATATATATATATATATATATAAATATATATATATATATATATATATATATATATATATATATATATATATATATATATATATATAGATACACTATATATATATATACATACAATATATATATATATATATACTATATATATATATATATATATACATACAATATATATATATATATATATATATATATATATATATATATATATACATACAATATATATATATATATAAAAACAATATATATATATATACATACAATATATATATATATATATATATACATACAATATATATATATATATACATACAATATATATATATATACATACAATATATATATATATATACATACAATATATATATATATATATATGTATATATATATATATATATGTATATATATATATATATATATATATATATATATATGTCGTGCCGAATATGTAAAACTGGTCAATTAGCAAGAACTCATTTAAAATTA
>NW_027195112.1:317500-327500 GCF_038502225.1 Cherax quadricarinatus
CGTTGGTGTAATGGGAAGAATTTTTCGTCCTCTAGAGGTTAAAATTGTGTTGACACCTCTCAAATAGGAGGCGAAATTGGTGGATGTGCATTCCTGCATAACTTGAGATATCAGACGACTGGACAAGACAGCTCCAGGAACCTCAGATAAGCTCTCTAGATTTGTGTGTAATTCTGGCCAGCATTATTTTCATTGATTTAGTTAGAGTGAGGTTTTCCGAGTATGATACACATTAATCTCCAGTCAAATTGGTGAGTGATATTAAGATATATTTTCTTTCTGTTATGTAATTGTGTATATCTATAATTATTCTTTAATTTAAAATATAGAGTCCACAAATTTATATATTTACCAGTATTCCTGGTGTATGTATATTTCATTTAATTAATAGGTCCAGAGCAACTTGTGGATATGACAGTGGTAGGTATCGAAGGGGGACATTTTTGCGACCTAGGTGTCCCAAATTCCTACTTGTCTATGTAACTCTGATAAATAATAATCTATCATTTTCTGTTATGTATATAATTAGTTACATTCAGATAAATGCAATTTTCCACATTTAATTTTCCCGTTGGTCCTTCTTGAACCGGAGGTAATTAGTGAAGTCATTAATTAGTTAATTACTTAATAATTATATGTGAAATAACAGAAGGAGGTGGATGTTAAGTTCACAAATTTACTTAATGTGTAGTGGATAATTATTACAATATTAATTTTGATAAGCTAAGCTCAAGTCTGGCTAAGTTTATATTAATTTGTATAATACTAATTTGATAAGACAATTCTGGCCAAGATTTATATCAGTGTATACGTAATTGATAAGACAAGTGTGGATAACGATTATATTGTGTATAATATTAATTTTGCTATGCCAAATTCTGGCAAGGATTTATATTTGTATAATATTAATTTGATAAGCCAATTTTGGCCAAGATTTATATCAGTACATGTGTAATTGTTAAGCTCAAGTGTAGCTAACATTATCAATGTGTATTTAAAATTTATATTACAATTTTTTACATGTAATTGCTAAGCTCAAGTAGCTAGAATTTATTTAAAGGTAAGTTGTACTATTTACCTTTATAAAGTGCATAATTTAGTACATAATCAGTGTTATTAAGTTGAATTTAATACATTGCATCATGGCTGAAAATTAGGAAATTAATGTAGAAGACAAACATATGGAATATAGAGCAAAGAAAGCATCACTGCAAGCTAGAAAGGGGCATGTAACAAAAACATACAATAAATGTTTGGAATTAATGAATCAAGAAACTGTGAATACTGATGATTTAAAATTGTATTTAAATGCTTTAGGTAATATGATTCATACAAATTATATTACAACAAATATGAAGGAGATTTATTAGTAAACTGTGTAGATGAGACTGAAGTAGATCTCAAACCATACCCCGGCCGGGATTGAACCCATGGTCAGAGAGTCTCAAAACTCCAGCCCGTCGCGTTAGTATTATGAATTAGAGGAAAAAATTCTTTCTTGTAAAAGTCAGGCCTTGAATAAATTAAAATGTGTAAACCAGGCAGTTAATCAGTCTGCTCCAACAAATAATATGTCATTGCCAAAACTCCCAGAATTATGTTTACCTGTATTTAATCCTGGAGAAAATTGGGAGGAATTTTGATCAATTTTTAAAGCAGCTGTGCATGACAGGAGTGACCTAGCCTGTGTAACTAAATTATTTTACCTCAGAGGACAGGTAAGAGGAGATGCTCACATACTCATACAAGCCTTTCCCAATGTAGATGACTTTTACAAGGAAGCAGTTGACTTGTTGAAGGTCACTTATGGTAACATAGAACAAAGTAGGTTGGATCTAGTGAATATCATTGTTAATTTTAAATCTCCAGATCACACTTACAAAGGTTTACAGCAGTTTAGAGTTAAACTGGAGAGCACTCTCAAAACTTTAAGTAATAAATATAATCTGAAGGAATCAGATTGGTTATTGAGTGCCATGGTACAGAATAAATTAAGCTGTAAAACACTCGAATGGCTCTCGAATAAATATCACAAGGGTTATTTTGGTCTGGAGGAAATAAGACTAGGTCTACAAGAATTAATTGTTCAGTTGCAGACCAGCCAACCAACTCATTTTAAAGATGCAACACATAACTCTGAGGTATCTGTCAAGTTTCACAAAGGGAAAAATTATCCCAATAGTAATAATCAAAATTCATTTCCTAAGAAGAGTTGCATAGGTGCATATCAAGTAGCAGGAATCAGAAATAATGATCCTCCACAAGGTAAGAAGAATAAGTACCCTCCTAAGAGTAGCCCAGTTAATAAGAAACCAGTCAAAGAAAGGAGAGATTGTCTCTTCTGCAAGGGTACTCATGTTTCTAAGAATTCCAATGCACACAATTCATGGAATGATAAAGTTGAAAGATTGGAGGAACTTGACAGATGTATCAGGTGTTTGGGTAATCACAATGTAAAGGATTGTTATGCCAAATTAAACTTCTGTTATCAATGTCACAAAGGAAGACACCATATAGTCATGTGTAAAGGTCTATATGATAATGTTGATAATAATGATAATGTTGACAATCCTGACACAACAGTAGCTAATGTAAAAATTGCTGCTAATGTTAATAATGATGGTTTTGCTGAAGTAGCCTTACCTGTGTTACAGGTAAAAATTGATGATAAAAGGCATAAATCAAAAAATGTAACTGCATTATTGGACCAGGGATCCCAGCGTAATTTCATAAAACGTAAATGTCTTGATGGTATGAAAGTACAGATGGGAGTTCCCACAACTTTAAAATTATCTGGTTTTCTCTCGGATAAAAGGGCTCAATTGTATGACACTGTTTATGTAACTGTCAGGTTGGGCAATGAGAAAAAACGTGTTAATGCAGTAATTGTAGATAGACTTCCAGAGAAAATATTTACAGTAGGGCTTAGTAAAGCTACAGAAAGACTTTCACATAATGTAAATTTAGCGCCTTCTGGTGTAAGTGATGATTCTGTAGGCCCAATAAATATTTTGATAGGTAGTGACTATTATGCCTCCTTTGTAAAGGGTATGGTAAAGAAATGTGGTGTCACCCTTTTGAAGACTGCAGGAGGCCATGTAATGTATGGTAGGATTCCTCGTAATAATAATTCATGACTAGAGGAAACTACAAATACCATAACTGTGTGTCTTACTCATGAAGTCGTGCCCCAGTATAATTCTTCCATAGAGGATGGTGTTGAGCCAGTGCATAAATTGTGGGAATTAGACACCATTGGAATAAATGTAAATGAAGAAAGTCCAGACGATTCTTTTACTCAGGAGCAATACGTGAGAGATGTAAAATTTGAATCTGGACAATACTGGGTACGACTTCCGCGGAGACTGAACCATCCAGAATTGCGCACTAATTACAGAATGGCATATGGGCAGTTAAAGGCTCAGCTCCGCGAACTGAGTAAGACACCAGAATTGTTAACTACCTATAATGATATAATTGCTGAACAGGAAATTTATGGTCACTATTTGCCACATCACGGAGTGAAGAAGGATTCTAAGACCACTCCTCTGAGAATTGTGTTTAATTGTAGTGCCAGGAGTAACAAAAATGTACCTAGTTTAAATGACTGTTTGATGACAGGTCCGTCGTTGACGGAAAAATTAGGAGATATCTTATTAAATTTCAGAGTGAAATATGATGCCTTTACGGCTGACATAAGTAAAGCTTTCCTAAGAGTGGGTTTACAAGAGGCTGACCGGGATTGTACCCGCTTCTTATGGCCTGAGAATCCTAGTGACCCACTTAGCCCTCTGAGAACCTTTCGCTTTAGGAGCGTATTATTTGGTGCTACATCCAGTCCGTTCCTACTTCAAGCGACGATAAATGCACACCTTAAATGTATGGAAAGTCCATTGAGTAAAGTAATGAGCAAACAATTTTATGTGGACAATTTCCTGGGTGTGACGTCAACTGAAGAGGAACTGTTAATGACTTATGGAGAGGCTAATAAAATAATGCAGTGCAAATATGCCTCTGAGGGAATGGAATAGTAATTCATCCAGATTGAAGAGCAAAATAAGTAAAGATTACCCTGGAGATGAAGTGCCAAAATGTAGTAATGTATTGGGATTAACTTGGGATACTGAGAGAGATTTGTTAATGTTAAAAACCTAATAATTACAGTATGCCCAATAAATTAACTATGAGAGTTTTGCTTGTTGAAGTTTCCAAATGTTTTGATCCACTAGGTTTAGTGTCACCCTTTACTATAAGAGGGAAATTATTAATTCAGGAAGCATGGAAACTTAAATGTGCTTGGGATAAAATTCTACCTGAGGAATTCATTAACAGGTGGGATGAATTAATTGGTGATTATGAGAAAATTCCAATGTTGGAGTTCCCACGCCAGGTGGCCCATCCAGATGGGAAAAATGTACTCCACATTTTTTTGTGATGCTTCAAAATTGGCATATGGAGCAGTTGCTTACCTTCAATGTAATAGTGTTATTTCTCTTGTTATGTATAAGGCTAAAGTGTCTCCAATTAAATCACATACCTTACCTCAGTTGGAATTAACAGCCATTTATGTAGGTGTCAAATTAGCTAATTATATAAGAAATAAGTTGCAGGAGATAAATATTAGCGACACTCTAATTTGGTCTGAGGTATCCTTACAATGGATTCGTAATGGAAACAGTAAAATTGTGTACCTACAAAACAGTCGCTGAAATTAATCAGATGCAAGAGAAGTATAATAGTTTGGGTCAGCATATGTTAACATTTAATCATATACCTGGTGAGGAGAATCCAGCTGATTTCTTGTCTCGAGGTTTACCTTATGCTAAATTTGTAAATGCTGTATCATGGTTTAAAGGACCGAGCTGGTTGGTAAATAAAGCTAATTGGCCTGTACAAAAGGCGTATATTGCTCCTGTTGAAATTACTGTGACCACCGCTCCAATAGTTTGTCCTCCCTTAGCCATTGATATAAATAGGTATTCTTCTTTACCCAAACTAATCAATGTAACTAAGTTGGTGTTTAAATTTCTAAACAAGATGAATATATCATATAAGTTTTCACATCCTCTTAAATATTGGATAAAGAGGGTACAGGAGGAAATCTATGGAAATGAGATTAATTTGATGATGGAAAGTAAAATTGTGAAAGGTTCCATAATAGTGAAATTGGGGCTGTATTTAGAGAACAATGTAATTAGGTGCAGAGGTAGGTTACAAAATGCTGAATTGGATGATTATGCTAAACACCCTATCTTACTGCCCAAAACTCATCATCTAACAAATTTAATTGTTCTAAATGCCCATAAAAATGTAATGCATGGTGGGGTACAAGATACCTTAAATTGTATTAGGGAAACTTTCTGGATTCCACAAGGACGGCAAAGTGTAAAAAGGGTGATTAAATCTTGTGTAATATGTCGCCGTGTGGATGCCAGATCCTATATGTACCCAGGTCCTCCACCATTGCCAAAGGAGCATGTACAGTTAGTGAAACCATTTGATGTAACAGGTGTAGACTATAGTGGTCCAATAATTTTAACAGATACGTCAAATGGTGTTCCACTGAAAGTGTATGTTTGTTTGTTCACCTGTACTGCTACTAGGGCAGTTCATTTAGAAGTGGCTCAGGACTTGTCTGCAGAACAGTTTATACAGCTGTTTCGAAAATTTGCAGCTAGGAGATCCTGTCCGAGATTGATGATTTCGGATAATGCCACAAATTTTGTAGCAGGTGCTCAACACTTGATAGAATTAAATAATAGTAACGATGTTCAATCTCTGTTAACCCAGCGAGGGTGTACCTGGAAATTTATTACTCCTAGAGCCCCTTGGCAGGGGGGGCTGTACGAAAGACTGATAGGCACAGTGAAGAGGTGTCTTCGCAAAGTACTACACCGGAAGAGAATTAATTTGGAAGAATTCCATGCAGTGTTAGTGGAGGCAGAAAATCGTATAAATAATAGGCCTCTCTCGTACATGAGTGATACACCTGATGCAGATGTATTAACACCTTCTCACCTAATATGTGGAAGGAAACTGGAAGCTGCCCCTGTCTATAGAGATAATCCGGAAGAAAGTGATGAAAATTACAATGATGCGGCAGTGTTGTGTAATAAATTTAAAATGTTAAATATAGTAATTGATCATTGGTCTAATGTGTGGCGTAAGGAATATCTTCTTACACTACGTGAACACTTTTATGGTGCGACAGAGGCAATAAATCGACAGACCATTCAACCAGGTGACATTGTGTTAACTGACACTGAACAACATCGAACACTCTGGCCTCTGGGCAAAGTATTGACATTGTACCCAGATACACAAGGTGTTGTCAGGAATGTCAAAGTGTTGTGTCGTGGCCAGGAAAGTTTATGCACAATTAATAAATTGATTCCCTTGGAATTAGGCGTTCAATCAAACGTAAATGAAAATCTGAGGGAAAGTGACACGAGTTATATGGAAGATAACGCAGACCAAGTGATGTCGGAAGATGAAATCGTAGTAAGACCTACTAGGAGAACAACCACTCAAGCCAGAACTGGCTGGAATCGTCTCTTAAAGGAAAGAGTAATTTGAATCGTTTAGCAATGAACTCTGGCCGGCCACAGTGTGGAAAATACTGTATATATTTTCCAGAAATTCAGTATTTATATGTAAATAGATGGCCATACTGTATTTAATAATATTTATGTCATAGAAAACGGAAAGCCTGCGTCTGCGCAGACGAGACTCGCCATCTTGGTTTTGAATTTGTACAAACGTTGGTGTAATGGGAAGAATTTTTCGTGCTCTAGAGGTTAAAATTGTGTTGACACCTCTCAAATAGGAGGCGAAATTGGTGGATGTGCATTCCTGCATAACTTGAGATATCAGACGACTGGACAAGACAGCTCCAGGAACCTCAGATAAGCTCTCTAGATTTGTGTGTGATTCTGGCCAGCATTATTTTCATTGATTTAGTTAGAGTGAGGTTTTCCGAGTATGATACACATTAATCTCCAGTCAAATTGGTGAGCGATATTAAGATATATTTTCTTTCTGTTATGTAATTGTGTATATCTATAATTATTCTTTAATTTTTAATATACAGTCCACAAATTTATATATTTACCAGTATTCCTGGTATATGTATGTTTCATTTAATTAATAGGTCCAGAGCAACTTGTGGATATGACAGTGGTACGTATCGAAGGGGGACATTTTTGCGACCTAGGTGTCCCAAATTCCTACTTGTCTATGTAACTCTGATAAATAATAATCTTTGTTATCATTTTCTGTTATGTACATAATGAGTTACATTAAGATAAATGCAATTTTCCACAATAAATTATATATATATATATCCTAGATATATATATATATATATACATATATATATATAAATATATTTATATATATTATATATATATATATACATATGTAATATATATATATATATATATATATATATATATATATATAATATATATAGATAGATATACATATATGTATAGATATATATATATACATATATATATATATAATATATACATATATATATATATATAATATATACATATATAAATATATAATATATACATATATAATATATACATATATATATATATAATATATACATATATATATATATAATATATCCTAGGTAGTAGGTTGGTAGACAGCAACCACCCAGGGAGGTACTACCGTCCTGCCAATTGACTGTAAAACGAAAGCTTGTAATTGTTTTACATGATGGTAGGATTGCTGGTGTCTTTTGTCTGTCTCATAAATATGCAAGATTACAGGTACGTCTTGCTACTTCTACTTACACTTAGGTCACACTACACATACATGTACACGTTTATTTATACACACTCATCTGAGTTTTCTTTAATTTTATCTTAATAGTTCTTGGTCTCATTACTTTTCCTTTTATATCCATGGGGAAGTGGAATAAGAATCTTTCCTCCGTAAGCCATGCGTGTTGTAAAAGTCAACTAAAATGCCGGGAACAATGGACTAGTAACCCCTTTTCCTGTAAAGATTACTAAAAAGAATAAGAAAATTGTCAAGGTGGGAAGTCCGAATGTGCGTGGATGTTGTACAAATGATAAGAAAGAGATGATTGTGGATGTTATGAATGAGAAGAAGCTGGATGTCCTGGCTTTAAGTGAAACAAAGCTGAAGGGGGTGGGAGAGTTTCAGTGGAGAGGAATAAATGGGATTAGGTCAGGGGTTTCAAATAGTTAGAGCTAAAGAAAGAGTAGCAATAATGTTGAAGGATAAGCTATGGCAGGAAAAGGACTACAAATGTATTAATTCAAGGATTATGTGGAGTAAAATAAAGATTGGATGTGAAAAGTGGGTTATAGTAAGCGTGTATGCACCTGGAGAAGACAGAAATGTAGAGGAGAGAGAAAAATTTTGGGAAATGTTGAGTGAATGCGTGGGGAATTTTGAATCAAGTGTGAGAGTAATGGTGGTTGGGGATTTCAATGCTAAAGTGGGTAAAAATGTTATGGAGGGAGTAGTAGGTAAATTTGGGGTGCCAGGGGTAAATGTAAATGGGGAGTCTTTAATTGAGCTATGTGTAGAAAGAAATTTGGTAATAAGTAATACATATTTTATGAAAAAGAGGATAAATAAATATACAAGGTATGATGTAGCACGTAATGAAAGTAGTTTGTTAGATTATGTATTGGTGAATAAAAGGTTGATGGGTAGGCTCCAGGATGTACATGTTTATAGAGGGACAACTGATATATCGGATCATTATTTAGTTGTAGCTACAGTTAGAGTAAGAGGTAGATAGGAAAAGAGGAAGGTGGCAACAACAAGTAAGAGGGAGGTGAAAGTGTATAAACTAAGGGAGGAGGAAGTTCGGATGAGATATAAGCGACTATTGGCAGAAAGGTGGGCTAGTCCAAAGATGAGTAGTGGGGGGGTTGAAGAGGGTTGGAATAGTTTTAAAAATGCAGTATTAGAATGTGGGGCAGAAGTTTGTGGTTATAGGAGGGTGGGGGCAGGAGGAAAGAGGAGTGATTGGTGGAATGATGAAGTAAAGGGTGTGATAAAAGAGAAAAAGGTAGCAAAAGTGTTATAAGAAGAGCAGAGTATATGGAGAGTAAAAGAAAGGTGAAGAGAGTGGTGAGAGAGTGCAAAAGGAGAGCAGATTAAAGAGTGGGAGAGGCACTGTCAAGAAATTTTAATGAAAATAAGAAAAAATTTTGGAGTTAAACAAGTTAAAGCCTAGGGAAAGTATGGATTTGTCAGTTAAAAACAGAGTAGGGGAGTTAGTAGATGGGGAGAGGGAGGTATTGGGTAGATGGCGAGAATATTTTGAGGAACTTTTAAATGTTGAGGAAGAAACAGAGGCAGTAATTTCATGCACTGGTCAGGGAGGTATACCATCTTTTAGGAGTGAAGAAGAGCAGAATGTAAGTGTGGGGGAGGTACGTGAGGCATTACGTAGATTGAAAGGGGGTAAATTATTATTATAATCAAGGGGAAGCGCTAAACCCGGAGGATTATACAGCGCCTGGGGGGGGGATGTGGAAGGCATTCAGGCTTCGGGGAACTGGAGCACAGATCCAGTTTCCTAAATCAAGAGCCCCTCACCAACATCAAGGAACCTTCCTTGAGGGGAAAGGGGGTAAAGCAGCTGGAACTGATGGGATCATGACAGAAATTTTAAAAGCAGGGGGGGATATAGTGTTGGAGTGGTTGGTACTTTTGTTTAATAAATGTATGAAAGAGGGGAAGGTACCTAGGGATTGGCGGAGAGCATGTATAGTCCCTTTATATAAAGGGAAAGGGGACAAAAGAAATTGTAAAAATTATAGAGGAATAAGTTTACTGAGTATACCAGGAAAAGTATAGGGTAGGGTTATAATTGAAAGAATTAGAGGTAAGACAGAATGTAGGATTGCGGATGAGCAAGGAGGCTTCAGAGTGGGTAGGGGATGTGTAGATCAAGTGTTTACATTGAGGCATATATGTGAACAGTATTTAGATAAAGGTA